>NW_012130073.1:5578712-5607407 GCF_000143395.1 Atta cephalotes
CTCTCTCTCTCTCTCTCTCTCTCTCTCTCTCTCTCTCTCTCTCTCTCTCTCTCTCTCTCTCTCTCTCTCTCTCTCTCTTCGAAAAGATGCAACGTTAGAACATTATTTATGAAGAACCGGAAGAGCAGCTACAGATAAAAAAGGAAAAAAAAACAGGAAATAAAAAAGAGAAAGAGGAGGGTAGAGATAAGGGCAATGTTTATTATATGCTTCAGGAAGGACTTCTTTTATGACTAAAATTGGACTCGAAACGTAGTTGTGACTCCGTCGGCTTTAACGCATTCACATATAAATGACAGTGAAAAGGAGAAAATAAGACAAACCCAAGAACATAGAGAATATCATATGGACATTTCTATTGTAGAAAGCAGCAAGATCCTTGGAAAAGAAGTGTTTGCTACGTAAATACTCAAACTACTTTATTTGCTTTTCGCCGGAGTGGAAATGTTCGAATTTGCTGTAATTCATTGCCGGATATTGCAACTGAAATATAAATGTATCTCTTAAATATATGTATTACTCTTTATTAGAAACCATTAATCATTATTGTGGTTTGCATGTTATGGATGTACCAAACAATTCTGTTTGTAGGCAATTGACTATCGAGAATTTATTAGTGTGCGATGTATTCTCTTAATTTTTTATTTTGTTAATTTTATTTTGTTAATTTTATTTTGTTAATTAAACGTGATAAAAATTATTTATCACGTTAGGAATTTCTTATTTTTCGTATTTTGTATCGAATTTTTTTATTGTTATTATCAATAGCACACTATGGAATTGACATTTTTGTAAAATATAATTTTTTCTGCATAATAATGCTTTAATTTCTTTACATACAAATGCAATCTCTTTGTATATTTCCGTGCAGACGTTTTCAACAATACCTATAATTTTAATGCAAATACTTACGAGGTGCAATGAGGTATGTCGATCGAGCGATGGAGTCTATTTACGTGCATTAAATTATTGAAAGCAGAGTGAGTATATATAAACACACCGGCTTGCATACATGTATGATCAACAATGATCGTGGGTTGAATTGCATATCTATAGAAATATTCCCATTCGCTCGCGCGCAAATAGGAAAGGGGAGAAGCGGAAGATCGAGCGGAGTTCCGGAATAATATTTACCTTACAATCGGTGCTTCCGATGTAATGAGAGTGAGTTCCTGGCACTTTTACGAAACGCTCGATTGTCATTCACTCACACGGGAATTCGCGCAGCGTGTACGTTTCGTATTGTCTTCTCACTCTGCGTATGTGTATAAATCGCTTCGTGTTTAGACCGCGACAGGCCATACGTGAAACGAAATTTCGCGGCTCGTTTGCGAGCGATCGCTTTATCTCCCACAGTGACACCATGATGCACATGCCGACATTATTATTATATTATTCGCGGGATGTAACGTTGTAACACGCAATTACATGTGTCCGTAAAGTGTACCTTGATGATTGGACGTAAATACAAGTTGGTGTGCTCTTTTACGAGGATGCCACGTCGCTTAAATACCCATGTAAGTTAGAATTGCAGTTTTGTTCTGCATTTGCAGCGTCGAGGTATTTATCCTGCACGAAACATATACATATTATTTTGTTGTGCGAAAATGTTTGATGAAAATGTTTATGTAACATATACATACAATGTAGTATTTCGAGCTGCAAGTTTTTCTCATCTTTAAAGTTTTTTTGTCTCTAAGAAGAATTTAAATCATTATGTTTCAATATTTAATTTAAATCGATAATAAATTAATATTCCAAGTATAATAATTGCGATATTTTTGTTAATAATATTTACAATTTCTGAACAACTGATATTTAATGATTTATAGTTTGGTATATTGATACAAAAGAGAAAAATAAGTCTAACGAATAATTAAATATAATTTCTATTAATAAAATCTTGCACTTTTGGCAATTGGATCATTTTTACAAAAAACTATTTAATTTATCAATTTATAAATTATTTGATCGTCAATACCTTATTAATTCAGCTAATCACAAAATTCTACTTTAAACGTTAATTCCAATCTTTCATACGAAAATAGGGATACTTTTAAATCTTTATAAAGTTCATTGTTTCGAAATTATCTGGATGCGAAGGAGCGCAAACTCGTGAAAATTCGCAAGCTCGATGAAGCGAGAGCGAAACCGAACGACATCGCTTTGCACGTTGAATTAGTGGATTATCACCGTGCTTGGGAAGACATTGGAAGGCGAACGAGCATTCTAATGGCGTCGCGGATACGCCACTGTTCTAGCAATCTTCCGGCCTTCCAGAATCGCAGTGAATTACGAGTACCAGGAATTCTTAAAGCTTCTCACGTAATGAGAGTCTCCAGGATATAGGGAACGGAGCTTCCCAGCTTCGAAATTCATTAACGGACCTTGCCCCTTTACCTTCTATCCTCTCCTTTCTCCTCTCCTGTCTTGTTCCCGTCCATCCTCTTTCGCGATCGTCCGTCTCTACCCCCTTTTTGCCAGCGTCTCATTTTCCCAGCAGTGTGCGAACCGTTGCACTTGCGCCATCCGGTTAATGGTATTTTTATAGGTTTACTTGTTTCTCGCCTGGTGAGCGGATGCCGCTGATCGACCGCGCTAATTATTTCCGGAGATAATCGAAAGAGTGGACAAGCTCACTCTTCGTTTTTTGGTGGGGAACTGCCTGAATTGTATATTACCATGGCGAAATGAAGTACCCACTGCTGCAGGCTTTAGAAGTTACTCCTTGATAATTGAATTCCGCATTATTGGAGGGGACTGTTCTAATTACAGCTTACTTGTAAATTATAGATTGTAATAATAAATTATGCAAAATGGGAAAGATTCTTTTAAGGAAATAAGATAGAAAGAAGAATTCATTTGTTATTTTATAATTTATTAAATAATGTAGATTTTACCATGCTATTATATATACCAACTTTTCGCGTGATATAATAAAAATATGATTTATTTAATAAATAAAGTATTTTCTCTAAAAACCTTTAATTTGCACTATTTATTTTATGCTTCGTTTTCGACAATGTATTGTAGAATTGTAGATGATTAATTTTATGAAGTAATCTTTTGTTGACTTTTAATATAGTTTTTTAATATAGTCTCTCTCTCTCTCATTCTAATTCCTTTTAAATACAGTTACATCATTTTTCAAATTAAGTTAGCTTATCAATTTACTATTAACTTAAAATAATAAAGTAACCGAGTTTGCTCTTTTAATAATTACAGATCTTATAATAATCTAAACTATAAACGTCACGATATTATAAATTTATATAAAGTTTTCGTAGCTTTTAACTAAGTTTGAGACGCATTTTCTTGATAGACAATTTGAGTGATTTAAGACGTCACCTAAAGTTTCGTGCAAGTTTTTGCTGGGGGAGGTAACTTGCGTCATAGAGAAACGAAAGTCATCGTCAGAAACAGAAGAAGCGTGTCGGTTTCACGGCAGCTCGCGCGATTCGTTCGTAAATTCCACTGAGTTAACGATTTTCGAACTACGGTGGACGCGGAAGTCATTGCCTAACGATGTCAATGTTTCTGCGATCTGCTGGAGAGCAGTTAGAACTTTCTGATCGAAATGGTTCTTCACGGTAGTTTCAATTGGAGTGAATCGGAACTTCCACTTGGAAAATGGACTCTGATTTAACTGCGATTGGTACATTGTCGACTTCTTAAAAGTTTGTTGCTGATTCTGTTGATGAATTTACGGTTCTACAAGTTAGACACATATTAGGTAGTGTGCTTAAATTTAATGCACACATTGATTCATAATAATTAAATAAAATTAATACGCTGCAACAAATACTTTAGAATAAATTTGTAAGCAATAAGTTTTCATTCGTTTCAATTTTTTAAATTTTGTTAAACTTTGTTTGCGCGGGGAATTCAAGTCACATTTAAACATATATAATTTTAGTTGGAGGATTTAAATTGTACGAAGATTTAATTTGTACATAATTAATATTGTAAAGAATAGTATAGTGAAATATATATCAAATAAGGGGCTATCAGTGGCTATAATGTCACATTATGATTAAGTCTTTATATCTTTATACGTATAGTTTATATTGTTACTTATCTCTGTATATGAAATTTGGGTCACATTTATATCATTGTTGTTTTTTTTCTTTATCTCACACAATTGAGAATTGCATATCTAGTCAATGCATTTGAATACATTCACTCGGCGGCGATATCGGCTTACTTGTGCCGCTGTCGGAATTTCTCGGTGAAATATGTGTACAGTGACATATTCTTGTATAGAAGTGAGAGTCTCGAAGTGAGCGTGCTAGCAGAGGGCGTATGGTAGATGGAATACAATTTTTCGGTGCGATTGGGATTATAAGGCACATGCGGGATTCAATTCAGGGGTCGGATGTGATGCCTTACAAAATTTCAATAAAAATTCTCATCAACCAAGCATCTCTCGCTGCTCAGTATCACTCCTATGGCTAAGCGCCGAACCGATCGCTTTTCGATAAATCCAAACTATCGAATCTGCAAGGTTTCATTTTCGATGAGGGGCAAGCAACTATGCATAAAATATATTGCTTTATCGTGTAAAAATTTGCGAAGTACCTTGTTATGTTAATGTTGCATTAGTATTTAATGTATCTTACTTGAACGTCATTTCTTTGATTTGAACATAATTTCTCCAAATTAAAAAAATAAAGTTTTTATTTGATTTCAATAAATAAATCAAAGAAATGATGTTCAAATGAAAGAAATTTTTTTTTAACCATACAGTAAAGAAACATTTCTTTAAATTGAAGAAACTTTTTTCTGGGTGTAAAGATTTTTATGTGAGCGGAAAATTCATTTCATTATGACTAAAATAATATTTTTTACTGCTTGTAAAATATCTTGCTCATTTTTCTATATTTTTGCAATTTTTATTCGTAAGGTAATTTATTCGCGCCACGCTGGATTAAAGTTGTTTAGATATATTTAACAAAAGATAATTATTTACTTTTAAGATAAATAATATGTACGTCAATATTAATTTTCTCAAAACATTATTGACAAAACTTAGTACTTGCCAGGAGTTCATTCTAGCCCATGCAGAAAATTAAATTTTACAGAGCAAGCAACCCACACAGTGCAATGTGGCGTTTACCTCGCGTGACACACGCCGTTTCAACGAGCTACGCAATTACATTACGTGTAACTATGAAGATTGTCGTGAGCGCTGTTTAATGTAATATGCTATGAAATAATGTAATTATACGGTAAACTGCATCATCTTGTGAACGAAGAAAAGTGTATGGTCTAACAAATTCAAATATATTTATAGTATGTATGTATGTGTATTTATTTTGCTTTTCCTCTTTTCCTCTTTTAAATTAAATTTAAAAAAGCAAACAGAGATTTTGCGTGTCTTCGTATTTGCCGAAAGACATCAATATGGATCAATATAAATCAGTATACACTATTCTTCATAGCATGAATATTTATATGCGTGATATTATAGAAAGATAAGCCTGTAAAATGAAAATTTTCAAATGTCACTGGAATTTTCAATAAGGATATCATGTTTCAATTTTAGCGGATTAAAATTAAATTTACTTTTCAATCAAAACACATTAATTATTTAAATATAGGACACGAAATATAATTTTGGATACATCGAGAGCCATTATCTTTCATGAAAAAAGTCCACATACATAAACATAGTTGCTTAGAATCCGTGTATCCTGCTCTCAACTTTGGTCCCCAGGTGACACTGTGTTTGACAGAAACGTTACTGAAATACAGGGTTTCCGCTTAAATTCGTGATACCACAGACGCTGCATCGGCCCTCTTTAGTAAAGGATGATAACCGAGACTTGTCTGGCACTCGACCCACGTATAGATATATTAGTTCGAAGGGATAATGTTACACACTTGGGGACACCTCCCTTCGGTCCCGCCGTGTTCTCACTTTAGCGAGGAAATTCGCACGTACCAGGCTTGACTGCGGATTTCTAACGACTGTTTACAGAGCACAAAGGCATAACGAAATAATCGGAGATAGCACGCACACGATCGCTGAACGTGCAGTTGTTTTTCAGACATAGCCAATAATTTTCACTTGTATGTGTTGAATAACACATACGTGTATCTGTACGAAGTATATGTATTGTGTGAATAAAATAAATGTATATGTGAGAATTTCAGTGAGATTTCTGTAATTATATTATTTGAGAGTCGATTCTGCATGCGCGAATGTATTGGTGCAGATTGTTAATTGGAGTGAATGAAAATGTCGCAGAGAGGTTGCCGATATTGTCCAATAATGCTAAACTTCACGCGACATACATTGATATTTAAATGTTTGTTCTGTCGTTTGTTCTACAATATAGGTAAATTCAATACGTCCACAGCGAATTTAAATAGATTAAGACATGAATTTTTTAAAATTGAATTGAGATATATACTTTATCGTCCTTTACATTTATTGACAAGCGTGTTTAAAAATAGTTAATGGTTAACAGTTTTTATTTTCATATCCTAAAATAATATTTCATTTAACGTTTTTATTCGCATAGTGCAAAAAAATACAGGTTTTATTTTAGATTTTGTCAATTATATTGTTATTCTAATCTTCCTAGGTTCAAGGCATTGATTTTTCAGTAAGATTTAATGTTTGCTTCGGACGAGTGGCTAACAAGTAGGTTCAAAGGTTTCGCGAAAATTTTAGTTCCGTAATTAATTTAAGAGCAAACGATGAAATTACTTTCCGTGGTGTGGTAGCCTGTAACGTTCTAAAACTCAATATCTTCGTTGAGCTTTGATGAGGCATCTTAAGAAATGTCTGTCAAGCTCGCAACCGTTAGTTCGTTAAATTATTATGAAAGAAATAATATTTAGAAAGCTACCCTTTTTATTAATAAAGTTGTATAAAATGTAATAAATTTATTGGACCTAGGACATTATATTTTGTTCTGATTATAAAACATTTTTTTTATTACAATTATTGTATTTATATTGCCTCTACAAAAATAAATATATAATATCTAGTAAGTTTATATTGGCTAGTTACATTCATTTAAAAAAATAATAAATAGCTTTTAATTATCGAGCAAAATTTGTTGATTATCTCGTTGTAAACATTCTTGCTTCGGACAGTTGCAATCTTGACTATGTTTACTAGAAAGTTCTGATTACATGTTAATTATAAAATAGATAATAAAAGTAATTACTTGTTTATTATAACGATAAAGTTGTATTAAATAAATATTAAATAAATATCGCAAAGTATCTTACTGTTTGTTTTGATGACTTTTGACATTTTGCTTTCAAAATAATATAAATACGTACTTTTTTATGTAAAATTGTTTTGTTCAATTCGTGATTACATATCATAAAATAATGATTATTCAGAATTAAGACAAATTTAAATATCTAAATATAATATAAAGTTAGAATTAAATTAAATATAAACTTAGAATTATAAAAATATACTTCCTTTAGAAATAAAGTTCAGAGAAAAGAGCAGAACGTTGCGAAAATCGTGAAACGTGAATAAAATGTTAATTTTATGAATGTTGAATAAATAGAAAATAATTTTTCTTCTGAGCGTAACTTTTATTAAACGGTAATTCAAGTATGAAGACATATTCGAATTTAATAAAAGTGCACACTTATATTTCCACATAAACAACTCCGCTTATAATTTGACGCGTACACGAAGCAGTAATGAAGAAATTCAGAATATAGCCATCCGATGTCTTGTGCTTTCCAGTCACGTAAAGCCGTCGGTGTCTTGCATGCGTGAACTCACTGCTTCTTTTCTTGCTTCTTCTGCAGAGTGTTTCGTCTTTTTTCGCCTTTTCATTCTCATTTCTTCTTCGTTTCTCGTATATCTTCTGTCCTTTCCACGTTTCATTCCTCAGTCGTTGTTGAGTGAGCACCCCATCATTTCTGCACATTCGTTTGTCCACGTATTTTTCGATATATTGTAATTGGATATATCGTTCATTCATCTTTATATTGCTACAACAACAACATAATTAACAAATTATTATTTTTTAGATGTCTTGTAAAAAAAAAGTAAAGGAAAGAACATATTTTTATTTCTGTGCAATTAATTATTAAACGAAAATTAAAAAATTAATATTAAAAAATTTTAAAGATTAAAAAATTTTAAAACATTAAAATTTATTTTTTAGAAATCTCTATTTCAGATGTGTCATTGTTGTGACAAATGAGCGAAATGTCGTATACATGTACGCAATCATGTATATATTTACATCATCATAAGCCAGTATACATAATCCATTTTTATTTTAAAACTTCCATGTCTTCCATGTCAAGATGCTAATACGACTCTGTGATTGGTTCATGACATCTTATGGTCTTAAATAAAAAAACCGACTATAAACACCAACTAAACATCGCTTTTTCATTCACTTTCCATTTTGTGGTTACATTTTTATCAGTTTCTACACTGTGTGTATTATACTCTTTTTCTGCGTCTATGATTTCTGCGTCTATTGGTTCATGACATCTTATGGTCTTAAATAAAAAAATAACGATTATAAACACCAACTAAACATCGCTTTTTCATTCACTTTCCATTTTGTGGTTACATTTTTATCAGTTTCTACACTGTGTGTATTATACTCTTTTTCTGCGTCTATTCTTTTTCTATACATTTGTATGTATCTACATATCTACATTGTCTTGAGACACATATATGAAGTATTCACACTGTATATACTATAGTAAGAGTAGTCTCGAAAGTCATACCTCCATTCACAACCATGGTTGCATCTTTTAATCACCATGTCATGTGCTTTTTCTTTTTCATAAGCATGTATAGATATAAATATATATATCCACACCATTCTATGCATGTGTACGATATATATTATACGCACATACGCATACTACAGTAAAGATAGTCTCGGAAACCTTCCAAGCAAGATTTCTCCTTTTTTCTCGACGGTTTCTCTCTTTCTCTGTTTTTTTCTCTCGAACAACAGAGAAATAAAACGAAAAAGGAAAGTTTTCCGACTGCGCTATTTTAGAGTCAACGCGGCACCCAGTCTGAACAAGCCGACTATATGTGTGGAAGATTACCTTATTTGTTACGTCTTTCTAACAAACCACAAACATCTACTGTGGGTGAGAATGGCGGAAGAGTGGATAGGACACTCTAGGGAACCCTTCTGTCGACCGACTTGGCGGGAACAATAGCGGCGGCGTGAGAATTTCGTGAATTGATGTGAATTGCATCTTGATAAAGTTCTGTATCGGTAATGAGTTACTATTATGCTAAACAACATTCACAAATCTTTCTTGTTATATTTAGGTTTGAACTTTATTCAAGCTTCTTCCTATATTTAGCAAACTTCTATCTCCCTTATTATTTAAAAACAAATATAACTTTATATCATGCAGAACAATTTTTGTTTTCTTTCATACACAAAAATGTTGTTAGAAATATGTATCTTCTTCATAAATTTACATTTTTATTTTTTTATTATAGCTTTTTTATATTAAATATCTATATTTCTACATAGATAATCATTATACATTTTTAACTTACGCCAAAGATTTTTTAGCTATATACTTGATATATGTAATGTTCATGTAAGATTTTTAGATATTACTATTTGACAATTGGATAAATATACAGATAGTATTTTACAAGATGTTTCATCCCTTTCGCATCTTCCCTTTTCTGAGAATAACACGTAAGGAAAAGGAGCTCTCGGGATTGAAATAGGAGGTGGTTATAAGGAAAGGGATAAAGGTTCGCGCGGTCCACACCGATTCCGCTAGACGTGTCAAAGTGAATCTCTCACAGCTTGTACGGGGATTTCCGGAACGATCGATCTGTCTCCGGAGATATATCCAGGAAATGAAATTTCTGGAGCGGAGTTCTGGGACGACTCCGCAAGGTGCATGGGGATGTGCTTATCGTGAACGGTCAGCTAAGCCTATATCACGGGGTCGACATCCCTTTTCGTCAACGTGTGGACATTGACGAAGGAGTTCGCACGAAGGTAACAGGCTTTAGGGTGATAATTGCACTACGTATTATGTTAGAGTATTGATTAACAGGAAATTTTATAATTTGCTTTCACGAAGTATTGAATTTAATTTTGTCAATAATATGAGAAATTTTTCTCCTAGAAATTTGTGATATTAAAAAGAAAAACACGATCTTAGCTATTTTACAGCTATTTTATTATAAGATAGACAAAGTTATATCAGTATTTTTTTGGGGATATTGTTTGACCAAACAGTTCTTGACACGTACAAATGTTGTTATTGAAATTATGTTTATTCGATTATTTACGGAGCTAGCGCATCCCTGAATGCTTCGTTATCAGTCTGTTGTCAGAACTACTTTGTGAGATAACATGAATACTTGAAAAATTATTTAACGTTGATAATTTATCTAGATATTTCATTTTATTCATCCATATTTTACTTTTATTTTACTTTTATTTTTGATATAATACGTATCTATTATTACACGTTTCACTACATGCGAAAATAATGCTATTCTTATATATAAAATTTATTATCTGTTCTATAGATTTATGTCGACACCACAGGATATTTGATGCATATATTTGACATGCAAATTCGCTATTATGGTACTGAAATTCATGTGCGAAGACTCATCATTAATTTTATACAGATATTTATCATCTCGACAGCCACAATAAAATATCATTCCATGTGCACTACTATAATTTCCGTGATAGATTATAGTATTTTGATGCAAGATAGTAATATTATTTTATGCATTATCATCATGTTTATTAATAAACACCTGCATATCAAAGAGCGCGATAGACATTTTTAGAACAAATCTCCTTATTAATTTCTGATAACGATAATCCAATGCAACGTTATTTTTATATAATACAAAATATAGTTCAAAGTTTGTAGAGAAACATTTAGAGAAACATACGTCTTCTTTTGTTATACATTTTTATCTTTCTACGTTTTTATAAAATATCCAATAATATAAAAGAAAAACGAAAACACGTAATGTATCCAGACGACTATATCAATTATTACGATTACACGAGACAATCCTAAAATATATAAACGACGTCGCGTCATAATGCACAATCACGGGTGGAAATCTGAATCGCGTGTAAGTCACATACTCTGGGGCATACTCTTGTGCGTACAGTAATTAAACGAGGCGGGTATGACGTTAACCTTTTAACGTCAGAGCAAGAATACATATTTCTCTGTCATTAGCCCGACGTTCTACGCAACGCGCCATGTGACGGGGGAGGAGGGAGCGACTTCGTCGTAATCCCTTGACACAGGAGCGTGTTTGAAAAAGACCGTGCGGCAATCTTGCGCGACGTTTAATCACGTTAATGGGCAAAAAGCGTTATCGTTGGCATGCAAAGCAGCTCGCCCCGTCTGAAACCCGGCTTCCGGTTTATCAGGGACTGTCTGCCTGTCACGCGACCAAATGTACAATGGACACGAGGCGACGCATATCGCGTGACTGCCGCAACGCGCACTTACCTCATTATAAGGCTCGATGCGACCCCGCACGCATTATATTAATGAAACTTGAATTAAGCTGATTGCGTTCCTTCCACCGACCCGTTCCGCTCCATCAATGGACACCGCGAATTGTGTTATCACCGACGCGTCGACGCCGCGTTAATTATGCTGGTTTTATCTCGTGGATCGCATACGCGCGAGGGTCGTACACGCACTTCGTATCGCGCTGATTTTGCCACCCGCCATGTAAACTGATCCTCTTGTTCATTGCACAACAATTATACTGCTTGCATGTAATAAACTGCGATCCTTCGGTTCGTATTACGTGTTATTATGTATAATAATGGAGTGAATTATATTGTATTAAGCGATAAACAAATTTTTCTCTTTACATTTTCGATGTAAAACATCGTTCTAAAAAAAGATTAAGTATAGCGCTGCTTAATATAGTGATGTTTTTGTTTCAATGAATTAAAAAGTAATTTATCTCTTTTATGAATTTAATATAATTAATCATACATTTGAATCATAGATTTGAATGTTTACAGTTGGAACTATATATTCAATTTTATGTTTAAAAATAATATTAAGTTTAATTAGTATTTTTCTGTTCTACGTTATAAAAAGATGATTGTTAGTTTATTTAAAATAAAAATTCCATTAGAACAAATATTCAATAACAATAATAATAATAATAATAACAATAATAATAATAATAGAACATCGCACATTGTACATGAATTGGCATTCATGATAAAATGTACTAAATAATCTAATAATCACTGTGTTTATCGTCGAGTATAGTGAAGTGGTTTTCATTCCCTGCAAAATACTAAATCCAAATTTGCACTGCGCACACTCGGGACATTATTTACTTGGCAAAATAATTCTGTTTAAAAATGTATTTATTACAATAAGATAACAGTATACCTTTCAAATACAGTGCTTTAAATGAAATAAATAATTAATTGATTATATCATAGTCAAATTTAATAATTAAATACAGATTTTATATCGAGAAATTCATTATTTGAGAATAATCTCGAATCCAGCATGATCGATTTATTTGTAAATAAAAGGCTACAAAAATTGTTAATAATTTTAATTTGTTTAGAATTAATAAGTAAGAAGTGTACAGACAAATTGTTGCGATTGTCTTTTACGAAAAACATTTTTCATCTTCTATCAATTATTCATACACTGTGATATAAAGGGAGATGACAATTCTTTGTCATCTCCGCTTGACGCGTTCAGCAAATGTGAAGATATTCGCAAGTGGTTTACTATACCTATGGGAATCGTTAGATCTTCGTGGTCTCCAGGAAGCTCGACTTCTCGAAGTGCTTTCGGGAAAATCTTCGAAGCAAATCACCCACATCACGGCAGACAAGTTTCAACCTCGTCCCCCGGTATAACGTTCTAATGTCCATTATTAAGTTAACCGATCCGCGTTATTGTTCGCCCCTCGACTCGCCTAATACCCACTTATCCAGCTCGAAGAGGCGGCGAGTCTTCGAGGTGCCTGTGCTTTCAGGAACTCTGTGGTGGAGCCTCGGAGAGCTTACCGGACCGAGAGAATAGAAACTGGGACACACAGGTGATCCCTAGTGGTTTCCCTTGATTTTCGAAGCGAACACGCGCGCGGCTCACACGAGAGGCGTACAAATTACGAAATTACCGCTGTATCAGCCCAACTACTGCTACGAGATACTTGGCAGCGAATTACCGTGCTGTCTCTATCCACACTAGCGATAAAATTTAAATCAGATTTTATGTTGATATAATTTCGATTTGAATACCATACAATTAAAAGGACGATAGACAAGAAAACATAGTAACAGTACATCATTTAAATTTACAATCTTATTCTTACGTTACCTTATTATTAAACAAGAAATTTATTCAGTCTCGGTGTCTTATACAAAAAAAAGAAGATTGCTATAGTTAATCTTCTGTTTTGTTATATAAATTAAAATTAATCAAAAATTATAGGATAGAACAAAGTTAAATAGAAGAAATAGTAAATAGTTATAGGATAAATTAATGTTAAAAACTGTGGCTTTTTTTTGCAAGAAGGAATATTTTTTTGCGAGAAAGAATAATTTCAGTTCACAAAAATTAAGAGATTGTACTATGCCAGATTGGAAATTACAACAATTAATATTTGAAATGCGTAAGTAATGATAGTCGACAGTTCGAAAGTTCAAAACACAACTTTATATATTTATGCCTATGATTTTTATTAATGTAATAATAAAAAGTCGTTAGATTTCGATATAAAAATGAAATACAACGTTATACAACGTTGTATAAATTGTGATATATATCAGAATAACAGAGAAAAAAAGAGAAAAAGAGAAATGATCTATAATCGAGATATTTCAAATTTTCTGTAACGCGCATCTATGTGCGTCGCAAACGTCCGTTTCTTCGGATAACTCGCTTAGTGATTTACACAACTATAAATTCTAACCATCGCTCCATATTCCAACGATTGTGAACCACTGGGAAGGACTTGAGATAAAGAGCTTTTATTAGCACATGAAATATCCCAATTATTTTGCGGTGCCTCATCGAGGCTCATAAAAGGCTTTACTGAAAGTAGGAAATTAACGCTAAAATCATTTAAAACATTTATCTGTCTATGCCTTAAGTCCACTTATACATGTCTCAGTAGTTCAAATTGAAATAGGATGGAATACGAATAGTTGTGATAAAATTTTATTACGGAAAAGAATTTGATTACTTTAAAAAACGAATCAAGAGATGTCTCAGAATATATCAAGAGATATCTCAGAATATATTCCGCATGTGCGCTCTTGTCCGTTTACATGTACTCAGCGAACTATAGCAGCGATTACGTTATTGAGTGTCTACATCGCGATCACGTACAAAGTGACAATTTAGATACTCCTTGTGTATAGACCATTGTTGTTCAGATGGTCGGCACCCGGTACGTACAAAGGAAACGTGATGTTGCGAAGGTGGAACGTTTGGCCTTTCGAAGCGCGCGAAGCTGTATGTAACTCGGAAGATCACCACGGGCCGTAGAATGCTCGGTAGAACATTCTAGAATATTGTGAGAAGTACAAACGTAGAGATCCGCGCCGTATGCGGTAGGCAATCGATCGACACTGATACGATTTGCGATAGTCCGCGGAGTGTGCGGATAGTGCGGGCGACGCTCTCCTTAGCGTTGCACGCGATAAATTGAGAAGAAGAGGCTTACCGTTACCGTAGCCATCGTCGTCGTCGTCGTCGTCGACATAATAGAATTATTCCATGTTTCCAATCGCCATGTTTCCAATCGCGCCGGTGCGGATGCAGCTCGTGCCTATTTCCGATTTTGGCTTCCCCTAAGAACTTTGCGCGTCGACAAGCGCGAATGTAACCGCTGTTATATACGCAGGTTTTTCCCGCGCTCATTGAGAATAGCTTTATCGACTACTTACGTCGCGATCGTTCTCGGAGAAAGCGTTCCACGAGACCGTAGAAACCCGGCGCAATAAATATAATCGTAAAATCCCCCCGTGCCGTAAAATCCAGCTCGACGTTATATATACACACACACACATACGTTATCCCCATCGTACGTGTATACAAGCGCATACTTGACGACCGCACATTCACAACCAATTCAGCTATTGGCACGTACGATGAGAAAATACTGCGAGGAGAGCCTAACGTAACCGCCTCTACATGTGTATCATGATAGTCCTTTAAAGTATCGCTACTTCGCTTCTGTATGTAGTAGACTTGCGGCAGTAAACAAACAACTGAATCGAACCGCCAATGCGTTATAACTACTGTCCGTTGTATACAGTAGTTGCTATTTGTATTTGTCATACAGCGCTAGTTGATTAAATGTCGCAATAATGGATTGCATGTAGAGTAACTCCGGTATATACGCCGCACCTATCAAAAACTTAATTTATTAAGTATTATTTACTATGTTTAAAAGTAAACAAACTATATCAGTCAAAACTTTGTACTGTCTACTATTATGAAAAAAATATTAAAAATCCGAAATATTTATATTTCGTATTATAAAATAAACTTTTTTGAACTCTTGCATTTTTGCCGTATATCTCATAGGGATGGGATATATGGTTACTTAGAGGGAGGGTATGTATGGCTCATAAAAAATTTACAAATAACATATATAAATAAAACAATAACTTATAAAATACGTTATAAAGTTTATAAAGTTTTATTATGGAATAAGAATGATAAATATGTATATGAAATAATAAATAATAATTACAATCTTCCCAGAGAGATGTATTACAAGTGTAATAACATGAGGAACATATTTCATGTAATGCGTTTATTGTATTTAGTGCACTGAATTCAATCTGCGCACTTTGTATGCTTTGGGCATAAATCCCGCCTATTAAAAATGCCATATATCCCAAACAGGGATATATGGCATTTGGATATTGAATATACAAGACAATAAACTAAACAAAGAATACAAGAGCAAAATACTTGTATTTTGTTGTACATGCTTTACTATTTCTCCACACTCATGTATCACGAAATAATCACTAAGTCTTTTGCACGTCCTATAGTAATCATTTTATGTAGATTATAATTTGATGGCGCGAATATATAATTGATGGCACTATTTGACAGTGACAAATCGATTCAACTCACAATAATTTTATTAATATTAACAATAAGAAATTGAAGTTATAACACAATACTATTAATAATCATAAAGGCATATAACAGAATAGTTGCGGAAAAATTATCCCTACTCTTTCTATTTTTTCCAACTTCTGCGGCGTAAATCCCAGCGCGACATATTTGCCGAAGAGATCTTATATTGTCATACGAAGGATCTTCTGAAGATAAAATTATTCGTTGGAGCTTAATGATGTATTATTTTTAGTTTAATAAATAAGATCATAATATGTCATTTAACACATAGATCACTGTCCGATCAAATGACCATCAAATTATCAGGTGTGCAGTTTATATACTTACTCACAAATAAGTTGAACTTGAATTATTTACAGTTTTTTAAAAATCAAATGAACTTTGATATATCGCTTAAATTTGAATGAAAAAATCATCAATATCAGTGTTATTCTAATTAATACAATTAAAAGATTATGTTAAAACATTTCTCAATAAAAAAAATTAATTTGTAATAATTTCAACATAGGTTGCGTATTCTTATAAAATGGATTATTTGAATGAAAGATTTTACAGATAATTCGTCTGTTCTACTATATTCTAGGCGTTATGAATGAACATTCGTAGGCTGTCTGTTATCTAGATAGATTGATAGACTGTTGTATGAACCATCAGTGATATGTGATACAATAAAACATGACTAACATGATTAACATGACGGAAAGGTTTAACACATAGATCACTGTCCGATCAAATGACCATCAAACTATCACGTGTGCAGTTTATATACTTATTCACAAATAAGTTGAACTTGAATTATTTACAGTTTTTTAAAAATCAAATGAACTTTGATATTTGTTATAGATATAACGTTCCAAATTAAAGATTTTTTGACGTTTATCATCGTTTAAAGAGAAATCTAAGTAATTTGTTTTTCCATTGCGAAGAATTTATTAAACCACAGTCAGCATGTACACACATAAATTTCAATACCGTATCATAGAATTCCATCGTACGATCGTTTCGAAGGACTGAGAATCCCGTAAAATCCTAGCCCATAGAAACGAACATAAAACAGTTCGACCATGTGTAGGAACGCTTGTCGAGAATTTCCTATTTCCTTTCGCTTTTCTATTGTTTCAACAACCAATTGCTCAGCTATTTCGTTAAGGTTACCTTAAATGCATTTGCGAATCGGATGAGGAAAGGCGTCGTTTATGACTGTCGAGATATTATTTATCACCACGCGTTAATTACTGCTTTGCAATTACACGCCAACTATTAAACGCTCGATTTACAGACACTAAATTGCGCGGTTCTCGTCAAAGTGTTAACGCTCATTATTATATTTCTATTGTTCCCTGATATAATATCCCATCAAGAAGACCATTTCTTCAGAAGAACCTTATTTTAATCAAGCTAATTATCGTTATTATGCAGATTGTTCGAACTGTCCTGTAAGCTGCGGCATTTACATTATTTTAATGATATCATTTTAATGAACTGTATCGATTTGTATGATTATATTATTTAAAAGAAATCGCGTAATTGTCTCACGCGTGAGTTATACGATAGTTTTTTAGAGGAAAAAGAAGAGAGGAAGAAAGAAAGATTTCTTATGATTAAATAATTATTTCTAATTTCGTATTGCAAATTATTATAATTCCAAAATAAAATGCTTGACTTTTTAAAATAAATATTCTTTAAACAAATATCTTTTTTAAAAACTTATGAAATAAGGTGAAATAGAAATGTTAAATAGTTTAAATAACACCAATATTAATCAAGTTAAACTGAATTTAAATCGTACAGATTAATTTTCGATTAACACATTCGGAGATTTAAAAGATATTTAGCACATAGCTTACTAAGCATAGCGATTAACAACCATCGCTATCTATTAAGAGTTCGCAAATTCTCGACTAAATCATTTGAGAAGTTCGCAGCTGAATATACCGTCTACTTTCTACTTCTTACCTCGACCTGAATTCAGAGAAGATCACATCATTAACTAAGAAGTTTCCATCTATATCATACTTTACGAAAATCCGAAGTCCGTGGAATAACTTTTTCAAGAACCTTTTATAGTTGCGATCGGGGCGACACCGATGAGTGCCCTCCAAACTTGATAAGATCAAGAGGATATTTTTTACTAGTGTTTTGTTCGAATAAATCGATCTCTCGTGCTTACCCGTTGCCTATTGCGTGCCACGCCGATGACAGCGTCCATAATTGACTCATCGGTCATTTACTCATCACTGTGCGAACTAGGTCTCTGTGGGACGAGAGATAGGATGTGCTCGACTCTCATCGTTGTCTCCGACAATTTCCGGAAACGTTTCCAAGTCGCCGCTCTTATCACGCGAATGAGTATGCACACTCCACCGTCATCTCCGGTCCGATTCCGAATGACGCAGGGATTAAGTAAGCGGTCCCTAATCGAGTCCTCGACCAAATCTACGTTTTCACTGTATTCGAGTAATGTCGAACTTTAAATCGATATTCCGGATTCGTCTACCAGCAACCGAAGCGACATAGAGCTCGCGCGCATGATGCGCGCAGTAGTGGCAGCGAGTCCGCTTCTCCTCTCCCGCGCGCATCGTTACCTACCAACCTATTCTACCGCGAGACGTACTGGAGAGTGCAAATGGTACATCCATTACTACCCACAGTCTAATGGCTGGAATTTATTAGGCGATAAGTTACTTCGGCCACCTACCTTACTTGGCGAGTTCCGAGACTCTATCCGAGTGGAAGCCGAGAGGGACACGTTTTGAGGCTGCCTTCTCTCGTCTCCTTCCCTCCCGCTCTTTTGCAAATTCTCACCGCCGCTGTTCTCTCTTTCCTTCTTCTTCTCCATGGCGCTCTTCTCTTTCTCGGTGGACGCGGCTTACCGCAGCGGCGACCACCGTGATTCTCAACACTTCCGGTTCACCCCTTTAAAACCTAAGCCTATAACTAAGATTCATTGCATAAGAAGGTAAAACCATGGGCCCGGCAACGGAAGCCGACGTTCCGTAGGTTTTATGTATGACAACGAATTACGACTATAACAGAGAGCATTCCTGTGTTTTATTTTTAACGCGTTGTTAAGCAGAAAAGGCTCAGGAAAGATATTTATGGTGAGGGAAACACGGTTCGCCTTTTTAAGAAAATAGGAATCGATAATTTCCCACAATAGTCGTAGCAAATAAGCAAATTAGTGATACAATACATATGTATACCAAAGATTTAGAAGAAATCGATAACGTTAAATAATAAATATTCATGCACACATTAAGTATGAAATATGTATAATATTGCATGATGCTATAGATGGAACTCTTAATACCATTAAAACATACACTGAAAAAAATTTTAGTCCAATGAATAATCATTAATCAATGTTCGACTTAATGTCCAGTTAATTGATATAATTACTGAATTCATTAATGTAATTACATATTCATGCATTCTTGCAATGAATCCTAAAATAGCTTTATAACTTAAATCATTATGAGAATTCATTAGATCAATTTTCACTAATTCAATGAATATTTTATTGTATTTATGTACAATTTTAGTTCAGTGTAACAGGTAAGAACGAATTATAAACACGAATGAAAAGATAATTTCTCAAAATAGTCATAGCAAATGATATATACAATGTATTAAAGATTTAGAACAAATCGGTAGATAAATAACTATATTCATATGCATATGCAAAATATAAAATACAATATTGCGTGATGCTGTTTGATGGAACTAAATACTGTTAAAGCATAAGAATGGATAAGAACGGATTGTAAATATGGATGAAAAGATAATTTTTCACAATAATAGCAAATAAATAAGCAAATTATTTATACAATATATATGTATATAAAATATTCAGAAAAAATCGATATAATGATAAATAATAAATAACTACATTCATATACATGTTAAGTAGAAAATGTAATATTGCGCGATGTTGTGGATAGAACTAAATACCGTTAAAGCCGATAAGAACGGATTGTGAACGGATGGAAGGATATGCTTTTAGTGCTAGTAATGCTTATTGGCAGAATGGATGCAATTTCTGAAACAATAGAGACTGAAAAAATTGCGGATGTTTTAATTACTCTTGATAATTTTTTTGACAATCTACTTCTCGGCAATGTAATTTCAAATGCAAGTTTTCTAAAAAAATATAACTTATAAAAACTTTTTTATAATTAAATTCTCTTGAGAATCGTTTTTATTATCCAAAAATTTTGTTTTTAGAAAGTAAAAGTTTTTTCTGATTTATTATTAATTCTGGAAGTTTTCGGGTTATTTTTAATAGACCTTTTTGTAGTATTGTATTTCTGTATCAAATTTTTATCAACAATAATAAGCATATTTCCTGCATTTTAAGATAAATAATTCAACAGTCCTGTGTTTTTGAGATAAATCAAATTGTGTGCGAATAAAAAACATGTGGCGAATATATGAATAATAAATTAAAAAATTCCATTTTGGAGCATTTTATATTTTTTTTCCGTTGACCTAAAAAATGCGCATTTTTAGAGAGAGCATGTTTTGGAAATAGGAAACGGAATCGTGTATAAAATTTTAAACAATAAATGTCGCTTTGTGTGTATATCATGTAAATAATTGAAGACAGTTATGTAAAAAGCAAATATTTCATAAATTATTAGATTAGATTATTGCAGTAACTTCGGCATAAATAATGGTATGTTTTCCTTACAGAACATTGCATAAATTTGTCGATTGGTTCACGATGTTCGCATAACACGTCGTGGGGAAACAACGTATGCATAAAATGATAAGACAGATTTCATAGCAGTAATTTCGCGTTTGCCCGAACGGCTTACTCCGACGGTTGACGGAGAAGTATTGCGCAGTGGTTCCGGAAGGAGTTGTCGGTCGGCGCGTAATTTCGCCTCATCCGCTGGAATCTGGAGCTTCGATTTGTCATTCTGCACGACTCGCGGCCCATTTGTCAGTCCGGGGACCGGAGCAACGACGAGTAGTAGTTGCGCTCAGCCGTTTTATGCAGCGCGATAACAATACGCAAGCGGTACGAAAATCTGCTGTCGGTGTGCACGGGTTTGCATTAGGGCCATCCCTTCATCCGTCGAGCGATTTCATCGGTGTAATTCCTGGCAATGCCATGCAAAATCGATAAGCTTTCAATTTCGAAACTTTCCGACAGATTTACAGTCTGATCTCGAGATTGCATGTTTTGCGACCAATAATCGACTCCTCTTTCCTCATCTCTTTCCTCGATTCCATAAATGATTGTGGTATAATTTAATGATTTGGTAAAACAGCCTTCGGGTAGTGCATAGTGGAAATATGCAAATACATTTTAGAGGCAAATAGGTATAATGAAAGGATGTGTATAATAATCACTTCGTAAAGTATGAATACGTTATCAATAAATACTAAAGTCATTTTTAAAACAATCAGAAACGAGATTCATTAATTTTAAAAGAATTTTTATGGAAAAATGTTATAAAAATGTATCGATTACAGCATACAACTTTAGGAAATTTATTCAACGTAATCTCATTTCCTAAGTATGATGCATATATAGAAGCCAAAGAAAAGATCTTATATTTATATATCACATATTTCTTGCGTTGTGTTCAATTGCAAGTAAAAATAATATAGATACATAAATATATTAAAATATTTTTTTGTTGTTGTGCCGTGTTATACTATTTTATATATTCATCTTTATCAAAACTGCGGTAAGCCGATCATGCAATATTGTGTTAAATCATTAACTTTCATACTGCGACACGTGCAACGCCTGTCGTAAACGTAAAGCATCGCTTTAGTGCTTCGCAATGGTTAAAACGGGACCAGCCTGGGCTTAATGACGCGGTCGGATGTTAATTATACGATATTCCGCGAATCCATATACTGACCGCTGGAAACATGGCATTGTCCATTGAACAGTACGGTTGTAATACCGAGCGAAGGCAGACTTGTCCAAGTTTGTCCTCGATAAACGACTTCGACGTTGTTGCATGAATTGCGCATATCTGACCATTTCACGAATTCTGTTAACATTACAATAATTTTGAATGATTAAAAAGATCATACAAATCCATGAAAATTCAATGCAAGAACAGCCGGTTCGGAAATTTATTTATATTATCAACATAACATTTACTTTTGTATTTGTGTACCATTATTTATAGCAAACAAAGCATATAAAAAGTGATCGTTTTTCATTAGTTACAACGCAGAGGGTTTACCATCCATCGATTCAGAAATACTAATGTTCATTGCAAATAGACAAGTGAATTTTTTCGTATTATTATGATTCACGATCATAATCCAGAATACGTTCAATATTTAACATATTTGAAATGATTCGTAAAAGTCAATATATTTAGATTGATTTGTATTATATATTTGTTGCTATATATCTCTATCGTGTCTATTAGATTGCATAGTTATTTGTATAAATTTGATTGCACTACGCAATCTTTGATGTTAACCTTCTTTGCAATTTTATTTGAAAATGGATTTATCTTTATTAATATTTCATAACGAATAACCATTTATTTATATAAATAAGAAAGAAAAGAGAGAGATTATAAATAAAAGAAAATTAAGTAGTTTAGAAATTTTATGAATATACGGACAAATTTTCGATAAAATTTTCGATATGAGAAATGTATGTGTCAAGATACTATAATCGCTCTTTTTAAACATTTTTTTTTAAATTACCTTCTGCGGATGATTCCATAATTTTATAACCCCGAGCTACGCAACGATTTTACAATTTCGTAGATTAAATGATAGCTTTTAAAAAAACACGCATTATCTCTCTTCTCATGATATTGTAAATTTTCAAAACAATCGAAATTTTACGCTGGCAGTAAAGCGATATAATGCATTATTGCGGAATTGCCAATTTTAAGTTAACGTTCGGAAGCAGTTCGTTATAAAATTGTTCGTTATAAATTGTTGACATATATATGTGTAACGTATATATATATATATATATATAAAGAAAATTTTAGATATTTAGTAAGTTTTACATTTTTTTAAAGACGCGCATACGAGGCAAGAGTGTACGTCTCTATTAGATTTAGATTTATCTTAATGTTGCCTTTTAAAAAGCATCGCCCACCGTCGTCGTAAGTGACAGCGCGACAAATTTGTCAAATAAATCCTCGCATAATGACGACGCAAAGTATCTGCGATGGAAATCATTGCGCGGCTGAGCTAGTCGATCGAACTTTTAACGTTTAAACTTTCGTAATGAAGTCTCGACCTTTTGAGCATCTCTCACGACGACGGCACTTGTGGGAATTTGTCACTATTCACCGATAATACTTTCGTGCGACAACATTTGTCAACGTTACGTCGGTTGATCCAGAGACGACGGATCGATCGGGTGGATCGATCCACGCAGTTACTCTCTTGGGTGGTTCTCGTCTTCCACAATCCACGATGAAGAGGTCGTAAAGTCGGCGGGCGCCGAGAAGTTGGGGCGAGCGATAGACAGTTCGCTCAATTATTAAAATAAAGTCCCCGCTCCAATTTCTAGAGGCGGGGATAGATGGGGTGGATTCGTCGCGAGAATGAAGCTGGGAATTCGCGTCGATCTAATTCATACACGCCTGGCGTGCAATCGGGACGCCTGGAATCGTTGGAACGCTTCGGCGTCTGGATATGTTTGCCGTCTCTCGCAAACGGCGCTGCATGATCGACGCGCTTGAACGCGGTTTTAATTACGCGAAGAACGAATGAAAGCAAATGGAAAATGTTGCGATAAAAATATGTAGCGAGAGGCTGGTTTGCGGAAATAAATGAACGAGTAACGCCTTGAGCGGTTTTTGCAAACAAAATTACAGCGAGTTATGATGAAGAAAAATATTACGATTAAGAAGTTTATTTTTAATTATTCTTGTATGAAAACAATTATTTAAAAAATTATTTTAAACTGAGTATGCTTGTATGCTTTTAAAATATATTTAATTAAAAAAATAATTATTATAAATATATCATTCTTTTATTAAAATAATATTAGATATTTTTTCTTGTTTGTTCAAATATTTAAAAATGACAAAATAATATAAAATAATTTAAAAGTAATTTTTTTTACGTATTAAAATCTTAAAATTGTCTCAAGTCATGTATATATAATATAATCATTTTTGTGTGGTGATATCTTCCGGATAATAGTAACAGTAACTGATCAGTGAATAACATTGCGTTTTGCAGCATTAAAGCGATGAGGTCGCACCGCATCTTTTGCTTGTAAGCGATGAATTATTACAGCGTGATGTATTACTTGCTGAAAGATTGCAATTCTTCACTTCGCCTCATTCGTCATCTTGGCCTTTCTCTTCGCATGCATTATGCACATGGCACATCATAGGATTGTGTAAGTCTAGTTATGCGCGCACATATGTCAGGTTCAAGTGTCATATAGTTGTGTATTCTTGTAACTTCTGACTGGCATGAACAGCAGCAACGAAATTCGTTACAAACATAATAGGAATACGTCGAAATATTTTTGATGAATAACAACAAGAAAATTAAACAAGCACATTAAACATGTTACGTATTACTTTTATTCAAATATAATGTTACAGTTCTCGAACAAAAAAAGAGATAGATATTAATAAGATAGAATTTTTCTCCAATTTCACATCAACATAAACAAAGTTCGATCGTGTTTCATGTTTTTACAAATTTTATTCGGTGTGGTGTATACGTAACTATCAAATACGTATAATAATTAAAATAAACATATGTTTATGTTCGGAAGTGAACATATGATTATATGTATTATACATGATCGTATACATATAACAAATCAAATTTCCTGATTCCATCTTTTGTTTTCACATAAACATTGTTAATTAAAATAATACCGCCTGTCAGTTATAGAATCAATGTTTTATACATGTACATGTACATGCATACTAAATAATATTTTCTTATAAATAATAAGTTTTTGTTTTAAGATATTTACCTCAAAGTAGCAGAGCAGTATTATCTCATATTCTTCACTTATTATTTCTTCACGACGATATTATACATAAGAGATTCAGAAGTTTCACCGATCTTCTCAATTTTCTGAAATTTGAAACTAGCTCATCGACGCTCGTGCAAGACTAAGATGCGAATTCGGTGTACCGAAGCTTTCTGTTTGCCGACGGCACGCATTCTCGTCCCAAGCAGAAAGCATCCAAGCCAATGATTACATTCCACGAAGCGTCGACCCGATGTTCTAGCGACGGTACCGAAATAATAATATCGCTCGATTGCTCCGGGTGAATTAGATCGGTCGTGCGGACCGACGGGGAACCACTGGGTTTCCGGGTAGCTGCTTGAATGCACAAATGATTGGTGGGATCGTAGTAGCAAGTAGGCGTCTGGCGTCTTTACTCTCGGTTTGGTTGGTTCGTTGCTCTTACAATGGTCCGGTGAGCCCTCTGAGCCGTCTGAGCCAAGAGACTGAGCTTTCCTTTCTGTGGAGAACGGTACGGCCACTTGCTATGTGTATCTACTGCCACAAGTTTGCATCGTTATTTCTCTCGAAAGACGATTTTTCCAAGGCACCGAATTCGCGCGGTCGCTACGTGGTCACGTGTTTTCTTAATCTACGTCAGTTAATTAAAAAAACAAAAGTATATATAAAGTGAATTTATTTATAATGCAAGAGGAAGAATTATGTGTGTAATATGTATTAAAGTAAGATAAGTGTGGGGGAGAGATCAAGGACTTAGGGAGAGGAATATTGTGAAAAAATTTAATTTCAATATTTGTGTTATTTTTATGTTTTTTTTATATATTCCTATATTTTTTAAAATTTATTTGTGAACAAAATACAGCTTTATGCAATAGTTTACCAAAGGTAAAGTGAAGAAATATATTGGTCGGATTTGAAATCAGATATGCTGTTTCTTATTCCATCTGCATACTATCTATATCACGTACTTCGAAATAATGTATAAATATAAGGATTGTCACGTAGCTCTCCAAAGTTCTACTGTTTTCAATATTACAGAGTGCATCTCATCGTATTAGAAGTCCATTATACTATTTTATGTATCTGCGTGGCACAGCGAATTTACGTCAACTTTCTTCTCCTTGAGAACATGTTGCCCGTTCATAGATCAGGTTAAATCCAATTAAAATTATAATTACAATATAACATTAACGCGCAGTTTTCTTCAAAATTTTGATATTCAAGATTTTAATATTTTATTTTAACAAAAATATGTAGTACAATTGAGATTTTGACACTTTGTATATATATTTTTAATTGCATTATATTCATGTCTTTATCTTCTAAGTACTTATATATTAATCCATGATTAAATGCAATAATTGTTAGAATTGCATCTTTTTACTAATTAACTTATTTTCTATACCTATATATATATATATATATATATCAAGAAAGTTATATTAATTTTATATATATCTTACAATTATCTTAAAATGAATTCTTTAATTGTTTATTATTTTCTGTTTAAATTTGAATACTATTATTTCTTTATCTTATTAATTTTCTTGTTAATTCTAATATATGTTTGCATTACACAATACAACAAATACAATTTGTATTTCACAATACATATAAATTAATCACTAAACACATTAACAATATCCGATTATAAATTGTCTGTCATTCAATAAATTTTATTATTTGGGATTGATCTTATTAGTATTTCATAAATAATGTCTAAAATAATTTTGAAATAATATATATAAATATTTTATTAATGATATTAAATTATAAATTATTTTATTAAATTTTAATTAATTCGACAACAGGAAAGTTAAAAGTTATTTAACGATAAATATTGAAACTAATCTGTATATTAATATGTGCAATATTTCTCATATCAATAAAATAAATTCAGACTGAAAGGTATAAAGTTAGCCGCGAATTATTACTATATGGCATATGTTATATTTATTATGTTTATCCATATAATTCTCTAAATATTAAATGTTTACAATTTCTTTCTCTCTCTCTATTCTCTTCTTCTTTCTAAATTTATCATGAAAGCATATAATATCATAATAATATTATGCTTCGTAATTTGTTGTAGAGTTCCTTTTAACTAGCATAAGTTTTCCAAAGTTACTCTCGAGTTAATATAAAACACAATGTGAATGAGGGCTCTTTGAAAATTGTGTTTTACATAATAATTTGCATTTCCCTTGTGCCGACCGATATTCATGAGTGGCGAGTTTTAGTACGGAGTGCACTTAAATTTCTAAACCGTATTGTCGAAGACGAGATACATAAGTAAAGTACGTAAATGCTACTGTCTGGAAATTCTCCGTATCTTTCATCTCACTTTCGACACTTTTCTCCTCCATTTTCTCGAGGAATTACGTTTCGCGTACACAGTGTCCTTCACCCATCTTAGACCGAATAACAAAATCGCTTTCTCAGATAGGGAAAAGACATTTCGCTCTCGAGAAAAGGGAAACATGCCATGGTATCGGAAGGCAAGAAGAAAATAAAGAAACAGAGAAACAAACAAATATAGCGAGAATGTGTACTATTAGTTTAAAGAAATAAATATGTAGGAAAAAAATTATCCTTCATACACAATATTTTTGTACCTTTAGTGTTTTTTAATTGATCATTAATAAAATGATTCGAATCTGATAGCGATGTATATATTACAAGATATCGAACACATTACTTTCAAAAGACATTTCATCATCAATACTATTAGTATGGGCAACACGATTCAAAGACTACGAGGTTTCGTTTCTGTTTGAAGCACGATACTCCTTTGAAATCGTTTGAAAGCAAAGAAACGTGCGCTTTGTCAGTATTTTGGCCGACGTAGACATCATTCAACCAGAGAACAGATGAAGTATAATGAACACTTTCATGATTGATAATTGATCACTGATTAATCTAACAATAAAATTTTACAGTGCATGAGGTCTGATTTGTACGATAATCTATGAAGTAATTAATCTAATTAATTAGAGAATCTATAGAAATAATCAATCTATTTTTACGTTTTTTATATTTATAATAAGATTTTAATAGCTAAAATTCTGAGATCAGTTAGTTCGAAATTGTCTTAAATTAGTATAAATATATTTATCAGCGGCTATTACTTTACTGATTAAGATAATCACTTATTTATTTACAAGATTTTAAATGACAAACTGAATCTAAGTATCTAGATACATTAGTGTCGACATCGTTGCAGAAAGTGTATTGACATAAGAGTTGTATAATAAAATCGTAGATAGTCTGTGGATATGCAAGTCAAGAGAGAGAGGTTGCCTTGCGCCATCGCAAGAAGACAGCCGATTTCGAGAGGAGACGAAGATAGAGAAGCGAAGCACGCCAAGAAGAACCTGATCACGTCGTCGACGAAGTCATCGACGAACGCAACGTATTGTTCCCATTGATCGACTCCATTCGTAGCACATACGGGACTTTGGTCTCTCTACCCTTAGGGATTTGGTACTTTGACGAGTTCGCATCGCGTGGGAAAGAAAGAACGTCTTCCTTCTTTTTCCGCTTCTTTGCCTATTTCCTTTCCAAATATATATATATATATATATATATATATATATATATATATATATATA
>NW_012130073.1:5608913-5615886 GCF_000143395.1 Atta cephalotes
AAAGAGAGAGAGAAGTACAATGAATAAAAAGAGAGACAGCGCAATTCGATAAGATTTAACATTAATACAGCTCTCTTTTGGAACATCCCACGAGACAAGCGGAGTACGACCTCCCTATATTTAACCCCGTCTCATCGAGCAAAAAGGAAACCGACTTATATCTCGGAAGTACTGTCTCGTTGGTCGAGATTACATGGATAATTGGGGTCTCTCTATCTACCTACTCTTTTTGACATTCCATTCCACTTCAACCTCAGCCTATCTCCGTCTATGCTATTAACTATAGATCTTCGTCGTTTCACGAGGGGTGTGTTAGTCCCCTTTGACCTACGGCAAGTCAAGTAGCTAATTCGTCGAATTTCACAGCTATTGCGAAATAGAAGCGGTTAAAAAATTGAAAGCTGTTAAGAGTGTATGTCTGCGGAAGTTAAGCAGATAGAAAGTAATTTGGTTCATTGGTAGTAAATTTATTATCGTATATGTATCGTTGAAGATAGAAAAAGAGAAATAAGTAATGAGGATAAATCAAGCTATTAGTCTAAGATCGATTGCAGTTCTCAGCAACCTTGTAGATACCTTTCCGCTAAGTAATAGCACCGCAAGTTTCAGACTCATTAACGTTCGAGAGGTCGATCACTCTTACATACCATTAGTTACTTCGCCGCAGGTAAAGCAATTATTCTTCAACAGCGTCTACAGCCAATGCTGACAAAATTATTGAAGAAAGATAAGAGAGGACGTCGGCGGCAATATCAAAAAGATTTTATTATCCTTCGAAATTTTCTTTTTGTACCATTCATTAAGGATAGCGAATAGCAGAAGTTGATAAGACCGACCGAATGTATATGTAAAATGGAAGGAAAGATTGCACAAACGAAAGACGTGTTTCGAGAATGAGGAAGAGGAAGAGAGGAAGAGAAAATCGATGAAGTATAACAGTCACGCTGAAGATCCATATGTTATCACGTATTGCCATCCTTCTAGCATTTGCTCGTGTTTGTAACTAATCATAAATGCAACGCGAAACGTTTGCCAGACTACCTTCCATTCCGATGGAAGACTCCGCGGGAGTGAACGGGACCTTTTACATCGCTAATATCGCGCGATTGTGGGACTCCTTACTTCGCTCACGGAAGGAGAAAGAAAATGTCTTTTGCTGCGGTCTCCCGGCGTCCGCGAATGCTGACGAACTATTGTGGACGGAGCACCATGTTGACGAAGGGCGAGAGCAAGTCACAATGCCCAGCAACGGGCGTTCGACTGGATGGAATTTCACTCCGAAATTTAATTTCTTCGCAAGCTCGTGTCCGAGAAAGCGCGATAGAACGTCTGGCAAGGATTGGATATCCACAGCCTTAACGTCAGAAACGGAGGGGAGGGAAGGCAGCGATAGTTGTAGAAACCGTGAGAATCGGACTGAGAGGAGGTTTACGTGAACGTAGAGTGAAGGAGTAAGATGGGAATGCTAGTACGAACGGACGTGGCCTTTTTCCGTTGAAAGAGCGAAAAATGAGGATTCCGTGCGCGAAGGCAGAGTTATTGAATATCAAAGTTTCGAAATTCCGCGGTGCCAGCAAAGTTCACTCGAAAACATAACTTATAAGTAACTTCGACCGGATGGTGGGGTTCGATAAGGAGAGGTATGAGGACAGAGAAACGACGACGGGTCACCCGACCAAGGGTGAAAAAGCAGAAGGGCGGAAGTCGACAGTCGGACTGAAAATGGTAGAGGAGGAGTCGTTCGTGTAGCGGGAGAAGGATGGTTGATCGTGGTGAAGCAGGCGGTAGGAACGAAGCCGGGATCATTCGTCTCCCTGAGCCGGAAGTTAGGCTATGCTGCGACTACGAGGACCAAGTTTGGTCAGAGTCCAAGTCGCTAAAAGGAAGAAAATTTCAGAAAATACGGAGCAGACATAGCGCGTACGTCGCGAGCCATTGGAGAAATTTAGCGCGGCTGGTATAGCGTTACGAACTGGTCTCGCAAACTCGCGAAATTCTTTTAAACGAACTAAGGTCGGCAACATTGTCCTCAGAGATCCTCTACAGAGAGGAAGAGAAGCCCCCGAGCGTGAACGTGGTGTCTAAGACGGAGAATGGGGATGGAAGGATGTCGTACAGGATGAGCTTGCATTGCACTACAGTAATTCCGGGCGCCATCAAGAAAATGCTCTCCCGGCAGGAAGAAATTCTGCAGAGATGTGTGATTGATGTTTCTTTTTTAAACGCTTCTAATGGTATTGAAGAGATAGATTTTGTGATATAGAAAAGACATACGTCTTAATTTAATTATAATAGTACAAGCTATATAATTTAACTAGCCCTTTAAATACATAAAGGAAAAATTGCTGATACTATTAAAGTGCGTGTCTTTCGTTATTTTTAAAATGTTTATATCTATTTTTTAACAGAAAGACATATATATGAGTAATGAAGATAATTTAATTTTAAAATACATGTAACTCAAAGAAGAATTCTCTTTTTAGATGTTTTTTTTGTTTTATGTATTTTTTACCTATATAACATTAGTATTTTATTATTAAATAAATTAAACGTGTAAAATATTTATTAGCTTTTCTAAACTAGTTCATAATCTTTTTTAAACGTATGTTTTGTAACTTTCTTTCTTCTTTTCTTCTCTCTCTCTCTCTCTCTCTCTCTCTCTCTCTCTTCCTGTGCTCTTAATTAATAACTTACAGATCGATTAACAAATTTAGTAAAGCTAATTTCTAAAACAAGGCGAAACAAAATTGACGTTATCTTTATTGCCCTGCAATTCTCTTTTTTCGTTGAATAATAGAGAGAATTCTTTCTACACTTTGCTACATAAAAGTCAATCGTTTTTATTTTTATCGTAACGAGGTAGGGGCAGTTTTCTAGACAATTATAGACTGAATATGCACCGTTATAGTGTACTTTCGCACATAGTGCGCGAAAGTTTGAAAATGTGGAATATTGCTGGTACAGAACAGTCGCTACAAGATCGACTTTGGAAGTAGAAAATGGAACGTCATGGTTCAGATGTTATCCCGTTTACAACTTCGCGAAAAAACAAATGCAATGTTGTCGATTTTAAATTTTAATGTAATCGTTTATTTTACGTCTTCATGATAATCATATTTTTTAAATAAATTTACTACATAAAAAATACAGACACATATATCGTATTCGCGTTTTTTCTAAGAAAAAATATTAAAAATGGAATAAACAGGAGCAAAGCGTTTAATGTCAATTTGAAAACAAAACGCGAATATCGTATGCGAGTTCACGCGTGTCAAATTCGTATATTGCTAGAATATTATTTGTCAGGATTGACAGGTACATTAAATACACGAGGATACACCAGCCACGACGAATTCTTGTATTTACTTTTCATCGCGTTCGCCCGCCGATATTCATTTCAAGCGTAACTGCATTCTGGTCTATCGTTATTTCGGAAGGGTCCAGGTTGCGGACGTAGTGTCGACAAACGGACAGCAATACCGGGAATGGCAACGATGGTGAATCCGCGCGCCCCGTTGCTCTCGGCGGTAGTCATAAATTGAATACTAATTGACACATTGCGAGGCGCATCCGTTGTATTTCACGCGTTCAACTTTCATCGTACCAGCCACTGTGTTTAAATGGCGGCACATATGCGCGAAGATATAAATTTACGGATAAATACGCACGACAGCTGGTTAATGCGAGCCGAGTTCCACCCTTGATTCTCCGCACCCTTCCGCCGGCTACGTGCCCGCTCGTGAACTCCCGCCATCTGAATCAATACCTACTTGTTTACTGGACCGTTGCCAGCGGGATTTCACTGAACCGACGATCGTACTATCCTAATTAATTCCATCTTTTGTTGCGGCTTTTGGTGCCTCGCAACACGGGCGATTGCTGAAGACGTAAGAAGGACATTGCTGAACGTGACTCCTGTCTGGAGCGACTAATTATTAAGGAGCTTCTACTTCCCATTTCTCTCTCAATCCAACTCGCCGCCTTCCGGTTTGACTTGCAGCTATCGAAAGTTTGAAAGCGATAGTTTCATCGACTTCGCAAGGATCAGTAGGTAGGCTCCTAGTTCAATTGAGACCGGATGATAATAATTCAATTAATCTCTAAGATTTAGAAATTCTTGGAAAACTTTAGATATTTGAGCGTTGAAAGGATGTCGATATAATGGTGTTAGTGGTATGAGATTAATGGAATGCACGTCGTAGAACGTAGTACAATACATAATGCAATACGTAATACAATACAAAATGAGTTATCACCAGAAAAGTTTTATCTTTTAGCATTTGCATCGTTACAGTATACTCAGAAATTCCTAGAAAACATTGGACAATCTCAACTTTCAAAAGATATTGATATAGCAATGCTAGTGTAGGTATTAGATTAGTGGAAAACGTCGTGAAACGTAATACAATACGAAGTGAATTATCGCCAGATAAGTCTTGCTTTATCCTTTAGCATTATCGATGAGATTTATGCATCCAAGTAGAGAGTATTGTCCCATGGTAATTGGTAGATCTCTCGTAGAATTAGATAGATATATTAAATTACGAGGGTCATTAAATGTGGTGGTCAGATTTATTGCAGATGCAAAGAGGGATGAGCATATTATACCCTATTATCACAGACAAAGGCAGGTCGAAAGCAGACGCCGATATTTTATGATAATACTTATACTCTTCTTTAGACAAAGTGTCTTACGCAATAAATTATTAAGATAGTAATCGCTTTATGTACACTTAATATACATTTTTCTAATCTAGAAGTATATAGAAATACTTCTAAATTTTATATTTTACATTGAAAACATACGTACAATAGTTTTTTATTTTTTTTAATAATATTTAATATTCTGTAGATTCAATAAAAAATGAAAGTACTCTGAAAGAAAATTTACTAAATTTTAATATATATTTCTTCAAATAATATTAATTGTAAGTTAACATTTACTCAGAGTAAATAAATATTTACTCAATAAAAAAAATGGTAGTTAAATCGAATTAACAGTTTTTGTATCAAATATATATGTTTACATTCATTAAATATTTAGAATTATTCAAACAAATATTTATTAAAATTCAGTATTTTTTCAGTGTAGAATTATTCAAGAATCTAACATTGCCTTTCTTTTCTTTAATCTTAATCTCGCTATATTGTTAAAAAACTAATAATAATTTTTTTAATTTCTGAAATTACAAAACAATGAATAAAAATACAAGAAATAGAGAAAAAGAGAAAAGAAAAAAGTGTCTTGTGAGATCAAGATGCATGCGATTAAAAAAGTTATGAAATATAATAATTGAAATTTTCAGAGCGTTTCATTGTTTAGTTTCACAGATAAAGATGAAAAAAGTTGGTAGATGAGTGCGTATCGGTTTCTGTTAACGAATGTCGAAGTAATCGAAGCGATCGCATAGAATGACAAATGCGTTCAACGATTCTAAATTTGTCACATCGCTCTTACTCTGAAATGAATTTATTCGCGTATCCTTTTCGTACCTTCAATTTTAGCGATGCGCGTAACTTCTCGCATTAGTTAATTAAATGGCTCTCTCAATTCTAAAATCGCACATTCTTTTGTTCGTCACATCAAGAAAATTATAATACTCATCAGTAAAGAGCATAATATACTTGCTGTATTTTAAAAGTAAAACGAATTGACACGCTTGAATATTTCCGTAGTTTTAACTTCAGAAGCACTGACGAGCTTTTAACTCGTGATAAATTAAATGATGTTCGTTAATGAATATTAAATCTTAGTATATCAAACTGTATATTGTTAAAAATGTGATAATTTATTTCACGTAGAGAATAGATATATTTTAACTAAATGTATATCATTAAAAATGTAAGTTTATCACACATGAAGAATAAATCATTTCATAATTTCGTGCGTCTTTGTATACGTTCATATAATTTGCTGTATATTAATGACAGCCTTTGTCGTGCGATCCTCGATATCATTTATGGAAGTTTATTGTAAAAATGAGTTTTATAAAATTCATTATTATTATGTGGCTTTTTCTCTTTCACAGTTTTAGTTTAAATATATTTCTGACTTGCAAACGGTCAGCGCGTGATAGCACCACAATAAGTCGGCACAACCATACGTTGTGTGAAGCTGCGTGTATTTTATTTCGTTTGGTGTCCACAATGGAAAAATGCTTAACGCGAAACTTACTGACTGTGCCGTGAAAATTTATTTGCGGTAAAAAAAAACGGGATATGCGCACTGCTACGGCGTGTACTATTGTAATGTTAGACATTTTTTTACTTTTAATAAAGGGATCAAACCGCATAACATTCACACATAAAATTCCGCACAAGTGCAATGTGTATATAGAGAGGATAATTGCATTATTGAAGCAAATTGGAAAATTATATCTCGGTCAGCTCATTCTATGATTGCAATATGTATATTCAATTTTTTTATTTTTGGATTTAAATGCTATTTATATCTACAAATATCAAATATCATTAAGCAACGATAAAAGCAATGAGTTTATTAATACTTAATAAATTTAATTTAATATTTAAACATTTTATATATTTTATTCTGTGTGCTTTGTGACATTTATTTTAGTTTTAATACTTGATGTTTTGAGAGCAATTCTTTTTTTTCATTTCTTCATCAATTTAAGAATAAGAGAAAAAAATGGTTTATTCAAGTATTTCTGTAAACAGGAATTTTCGTAACGTTTACTTGCAACATAAACTTTGCCAGGCTTCCTTAGTTATATTAGGTTTCTCTCTAGTAGACAAGCACGATGGAGCGCGAAATCGAGGAAGCATTAAACTATTAGCTGCCGATTCATGCGTGAGAGTAGAGGGTGAGTTCGAGCTTATTCCAAAATTGATTATAATCTTCCGCACACGGAATAAAATGAAGTAATCGTAACACAACATAGAAAAATCCCACGAGTATTTTTAATAAAATAAAAAAGGAGAGAAAAGAAGAATACATATTTTATATATAGAT
>NW_012130073.1:5616132-5632822 GCF_000143395.1 Atta cephalotes
ACACACAACACACACACACACACACACACACACACACACACACACACACACACACACACACACACACACACACACACACACACACACACACACACACACACACACACACACATATTTGCGGCAAAGTAAACACATTTTTCTGATTGATGATAATATCTCAATCTTTTTTATTTAAACTTTTCAGAGATTATTTTAAATTGATATCTATAAAAATAATGCGTTCTTTATAATTTTCGTAATAATTTGTTTTTTAATTTAAGTAATAATCGGTGTTTCAATTTTTCATATAATTTGATTATAATTAGTTAATAGAAGAATTAATTCATAAACAACTTAGGAAAAATTGCATTGTAAAATTGCTTACAATTGTGAGTAAAAGGAACGGCGATTTATATGGAATAGATTATAAATTTGTCAATATTGTTATTTAAATATTAAATGATATTATAAAAATATAATAAGTATTTAAAGAGGGACCTTAATGTTATATTCATTTTTATTATGTGTCGTGATAGAAATTCATACATAAAAAAATCTATATATATTTAATATGCCTATATTTGGTGCACATATGCTATTTTATTTATGGAAATATTTATGTAAAAAATTAAACAAAGACGTAGATATTGATTCAGTGAAAAAGTAATATTTTATAGAATTTTTAATTTGATGTTTTGAATTACATCTTTTTAAATATTAATTATTGCAATCATTTATTGCGTTTTTATAATTTAAAGTTATTAGAATTATTAGATAATGGCATTGGTATTTAGATATATAGGTAAAATATATGTGCAATGATTTGTACTATAAATTTTCTTAAAATAAAGCGATAAATTGCAACGATGATATATGGTTCATATTTTGTACATATGATTTTTGACATTTACAAGCTAGACATCGACAGGAGAAGATATTTTCTACAGGGAGAACAAAGTTACGCAATTAATCGTTCTTTTCTCGGGAGAGCTCTGGAGGAAGGTGAAAGCGACGAAAATGAAGGAAACGAAGAACGTACTCGAGCATATAGCATGGTTTTCCGGTATATTGGTTTAATTGGCCCTCCACTTAACTTTCCCTTCTTCTCTCTAATCCTTGAAACAAAGTCCCTAAAGATGAAGGAAGTTCACATTGGACACTCACTATACTTTCATTCTCGAACTCAATAGGAACTTTGTCTATATAGTTTTCTTTCGTTCGCTAATATAGAACAATTTATATTTGTTGAAGTTGGAAAATACTTAACATTTTCGGATCATATAAAATATTTCCCATATAACTATATGATTAATTTTTCACTACTACTATGACGATGATATTAGAATTTCATAAATAAGTAATAAATATTCAAAGAGGAGCCTAAATGTTGTATTCATTTTATCACATGCCAAGAAGTCAAAGTGCAATCGTCTTTCAATTAGCACTCTAAAGCTTCCTAAATTATCAATTATCTTTTCACGGGAGATAGTATTAAATACCATTGATATTGTACACGAAGAGAATTATTTTTTAAAATTTACCCTGACTGAAAACATGATACAATATGTAAAAAATGTTTACTATATACTTCAGTAAAATTAATCAAACTTATTTTATATTTTATTGTAGTTTTATTAATAAATAAGAGAAATTTACATAATTTTTCGAAATATAATGTTGTCTCAGAACTACCATATTTTCAGAGTAAATTCTAAGAAAAAATTCTTTCTGTATGTTTGAGAGTAATTCTTTTTTAGTTGTAGAAAAAGTTAATAATGTACATAATTAAATAATGCTTTTTTAAACATAGTTTTCAATATTAATGAACAATATTAATGATTTTTTTATCGGGTAGAAAGTTTTTAATATATAAAACAAGAATGGCAATCGTCTATGAAATACACATATGAAGAATACATAAATCTTTATAGTAAAAGAATTAAACTTCGCAAATGTCCATAGCTTGTAAATTGAACCCATGTAATCGTTATAATTCATCTATCCGTTTCCGCGTGGTACTGCTCAAAGAACGAGAAATATGGTGACATATTCCTGGTAAGAATCCATTCGGGGAACATGGGAGACCTTTTCAATTCGGTATATGGTAGTAATTTCTTATCTACATCTACTATGTCGTACACCGACGATATCTAGGTAGAGGTAAAATCGCCACGGACATTGTGATTGCGATTTATACAGATTCTGTCGATTCGATTCCGAGATCGTTCAGAATTATTCACTACACCGGGCACTTATAAACTATTATTGACAACGATCTGTAGACCAGAATATATTGATTTTGGCAAACATAATAGCGTTACGATCTTTGATGGCATTTATTAAAATTTTAAAAGAATTACTCTCATTCAAATCTGTTAAAGAACTGTAAATAACATTATTAAAACGATAAAAGATTTTCTACACTGAGAGAAAAATGTACAAAATTTTAATAAATATTTATTTCTATAGCTGGATATTAACTAGATAAATATAAACATATATTTATTTAATATAAACCATTAATTTGATTTAATTGTTATCCTTGTTTATTTAGTAAATATTTATTTATTAAATAAGTGTTTTTAATATTATTTAAACAAATCTTTGTTGGCATATTTTATATATTTTATATATTTATAATAATTCTGAACGTATTCCATATATTAATATACATTTATTTAAATTTAATCAAAAGAAATTTCTTTGTATTTTAATTATAGTCGTTACTTACGCCAATTAAAAAATTCATAAGTTTCTATCAATATATTTGTCTCATAATGCATTTTATAAATTCTTCTTTTATTTGTATCTTTTATTCGATACACTCTATTTCGAATAAATTTTGGCTTACCTTTTGTTTGAGAATTATGAAGCATCAATAAAAATAATATTTTTCTTTTACCTTCGTTAGAGGCTCGTTGCACTTGAGAATCAATGTTGAGAAAGAAAAGGATAAGGAAAAGAACGTGGAAATGGCGCGAGATACTCGAGACTTCAGTCGAGGTGCTGATGTCGCTGAGCTGAGATTTATCGGTTTCCTGAATCATGGCGACGTGGCTGTCGAAGGCAGTCTAATTGATTTTTCCGCCCTCACCCTTGTGCCGTTCTAGAGAATTTTATAGCTCAATGTGAAACTTGCTGCTCAGTGCGCCTTCATACCGTGTAACCCTTCTGGGAAAACTCACCCTGCCAATAAGAATTTAGCCAACTGAGTAAAAACGCTACCTTCCTCTGCAAACTTGTTATAACTTATATGTAAAGGTATATCCTTGCACAAATGATACACATGTTACATATGTATGCTATTTCATTTCATATAAGAATTTTTTCATTTAAATTCTTATTTCAGTTATTTAAATTTAATTATTTTTCATGTTTTTTGCAAAATGGATTCAATTTCAACTTTTCTGTCAACATATTAAAAGTATAGCTTATTTATTGTAAAATATATATATTCTATAATAAATATATATATTCTTAAAAAAATATATAACACGATACATTTTAAATTTTATAAATTAAACGATATATTAAGCGGATACAAATTTTTATGAATTTTTACGTTGTATGTGATATTTATATGCAATATTTAATTCATTTCTTTTACATTTTGTATTTATGAGATATGTCGCGTTTACGTTAGAAAAATCAAAATTATTAACTTTATATAATGTTATTATTTATACTCATAAAAGAAATATTTAATTTTAAGATATTAAAATGTTTTATTCTTGTCTCCGTTTTTTAAATTTAAAGATATTTTAGTTTCTAAACGTTTTCAATAAATTCAAATATTGTGTGTTTATATTTAAAATACTACCGAACGTTTTTAATTGAAATATTTTTTAATATTAAACATTCGTTTTGCAAAGATGTTTTAAACATAAACATTTAAAATATTATACTTTTTAGAGCGTAACGATAGACATAAATTCATAATTATATTAGAGATATTTGTCGAAGTAAATACATTTGATAATAATTTATGTGTAGTAAGCGTACGATTAAAATGGGCTAGTTAGCATTTATTATCATTACTCGTTAATTCTAGATCGATATCTGTATGGACTTCTATTATTATTAATGCCATTGTAATTATGCGATGATCGGATAAATTTATTCAAGGATGCGTACAGATACACGTCTTTTAGAGCTAATGTGTTTCTCTTGAATCTCCGGAATTAAGGTATATAAGCTGAGCAATCTACAACCATCGCCATAAACTGGCTAGCGCGATGAGATGGTGTGTGTACACGCGCTTTTGACGCGCGTTGGTGTAAGCATCAGTCCTGATGGGTAATCGATTTTCATTAATGGACGTCGCTTGCGTAACACAGAATTTCAGTGGGCGCAGTCTCAACTGAGCGACCGGAAGAGACGAGGAACTTCCGTTGCAGTGGTGTCCTCATCGAAGTTTTGAAGTTTGATATAAAGATAATTCAAAGGTATGCTTTTATTTTGATTTTAGGAGTCTTAGTTTACACGTACAAGATAAGGTGTATTCTTAATTGATTATTAAAAAATAATTTAATTTCTCAAAAGAAACAGTTACTTTTATCATAATTTCATTTAATCAAGAATTTCTGAGAAAGAAAAATTACTATCTATATTATTCGATATATATTATAAAATGTTACTTAATTATTTTATTATTTAATTATATATAGGGTTGAGTAAAACTATATAATTGTAATTTGAAAACGCACTTCTTTCTCATCTTGTTGTTTGACTAATCCTGTTATATCCCTTGCTATATTATGATTTGTAACATGCTTTGATAAATTCTCAAATTAAGATTCTGTTGAAATAAAACTTTTAATCTTCGATTATATTATCAATTCATTATAACAATTACAAAAATTAATTATATAAGAGATATTTTTATTTATGCCGCGATTATTGTATAATATTTTATAATTAATACTTAGTTGTTTGTATCGAGAATATTAATTAAAACAGAAATTCTATTTGACGTTTCGCATAATACAAATAACTGTACAGCGCGCAGCTGTATGTTTGACGAGACGTAAATTATACCGGTAGAAAACAATTATTTACGAGCCTGACGCTCCACGATTCCGTTTGAATTTAGCATCGGAAAATATTATTAGCTTAGTTTTGCCGTAGGTTCAAATGCCGCGCTGCGTAAAATCTCCGTTTAACGAAATCTGTTTTATGCATTTTAGAAACATAAAAATCGAATATATAGCGATCATGAGTATCGTTGAGTAAATCGATAATGAAATTAATTTTTGAATGTGAGATGATGAAGTTTGCAATTAATTATTTAATGCATTTATAAAATTGGAGGAGGCATCAGTTACGCGGTAACTATGATGCGTGTGTTTTATGGAAAGATTTAAAGCTGCTGTATCCATTAGCAGAAGCATCATAACGCTTTTCAATATATGTAATGTAATTTTCACATATGCTTTCTTGTAAAAAATGTTTTGTACTTGAGAACTAGATTTGAAGTACAGATTGCATGACTAATGCTACATTGACGTACAAAATCATGGAAAAGACACGTATTATGAACGGAACGTGACATCTCTTTATAATACTATCCAAATATCCAGATCAGTTAGTCGGCTATGTGATATCCAAGCTTTTACGATCTATCGAAAAAAAAGATACCGTATATATCGACTTTGTGGCGGCTGCAAACGATGGATGCTCACCCAATGAAATTTCGACCTTATCCCGATTCATTAAATGAATGACATCGTAGCTGAGTTTTATGCTTCTCTGATGGTGATGTTCGTCGTTCGGTTGTTCATATCCCTGCGCTAGGTTTCCGATTCTTTTTCTGCCACAATGAAACATTCGTGTCTTTTGTACGAAAATCATAAAATTAGCATTATCTTACTCGATATTTATGTCGTATTTCTTTTGTGGGAATTATCAATTTTATTTTTCTGAATATACGCAACAAACGTTGCTTTGATGAGTTTCAAATATGTCGGTTACTTCGCCGACATGTACACGTACATTTATCTACATATATAATGTTTGTTCTATCAGGAATGCATTCCGCAAATGTAGGCCGTGGTGTAAAGATCAACAGCAGAACGATAAATCGGAAATTCATTGCTACGCAATTGCGCACGGCAGTTTTTTCCGCACCTAGTATTGTTCGGTTGAAAAATCGTTCGCTCGAAAAAGAAATCAGATTTATTCAGCCCGCGTCCAAATGTGGCATATGAATAGACAAGGAGAGAGAAAAATATTTCCGCGATTTTTTGCTAACACAAATGAATCTGCAACTTGGCAGGCAACATCCAACGTGCGGTTTCCGACGTACGGAAACGCTCATTGATCAGTAATACTGAATCGATCTACTTGTACGAAAAGTTCGACCACATCACAGGATGAGTAATCTCAGTCGGAGTTATCGATTTGTGTAATCAATCGGGAACATAATGACGCCTATGGGATGTGCGTGGTCAGCTTCAACGATCGGTCGAGTTATATACTGGATGACGCGTGCATAAATAACTCACAAGCCACAATAGCGATTTATACAGATCTACGCCTCGTCATTTTCCTTGGATGCAAGTTACATTATTCCGAGATGTTTTTCATTGCTGCTGGCAAAATGCCGAGCATAAGTAACGGTCGAGCATCAGCGTACTACGTAGGTCGCGTTTCCTCCTGCACTTTTGTTCGTCCCATTCGCCTGGCTCTCTTATTATTATTATTATTAGGAACGTGAAAAGCAGTCGTCTTCCTGCTGCCACTGTGTAAGTGCCGTGCAGTTTTATGCTTTTCACGGGATGCCAACCACGAAATTTCGCTAGACAAATTGATGTATTTTTCATGGTGCTTTTCGCTCTTCGAGATACATAGCTTAATATACTCGATATTAGGAACGCGCCGTCGTTCAAAAAATATCCGGGGCATTAACTGAAATAATTACGCTCGCAAAATTCCTGGTTCGGCTTGGTCATGGCGCGTTGCCTTTACTAATTATCCATGTAACGAACAAATTAAAGTTGTACCCGAAAGCGATCCCAAACGTGCAGAGCAGCGCGATGTCTGGCTCTGAAAAATAACTGGATGGAATTGTAATTACGAACGAAGTGGATGAGGAAATTAACTCGAACTGCGGTGAATAAAGAAAAGCATTGTCTCGAGAGCTAACTAGTTTAAGAAAAAAAAATCATTTTCTTTTGTTAATCTTTTCTGTGTACGTAGCTGACTGTTTTTGTAACATTTAAGGTAGATAATAATTTTATGATTCTATTATTATCTTTCTTTTTGTTTCTTGTATGAAGTTATTATGTGTCTGTTACTAGCAAATCACATTGATAAAAACGTTAAATCTTGAAGACAAATATATTTTTAGAATAAGACTTCAATGTAATTGAAACATCAATATTCTGCGTTATATAGTAAAAATAAAGACTAGTTGCTATTTACGTTGCACCGGTTGTAACTGTCTTGGATATTTTTTGAAACTCGGCCTTTCTCATCTTTTCTTTGTCACCGATTTAAACTTACTCGCCAGTCACATTTCAAAAGAAGAAATGAGAAAAGAGAAGAACTCTGTAGTGGGCACACACGGAACTGAAGCTGTCACTCGTTAGATATACGTATCTCTGTGTATCACTCAGAAAACGAGTACTTACTCGTACGAAAAGAAGTTTCTCACTGACAAAAAGCGCGCATCGACTTCCTATGTCGAGGCGAATTGGTTGAATCGCGGGCTGTCCTTTTTAGTGTCGCAGACAGTCGGTCCCATGCGGAAGCGAATTGCCTCGTTGTGTTTTGTACAATACTCCGTTTTGGAACCACTTTAAATTTTGGCAGACTCGACTGTTTCTCGCGCAACTTTTGCGATCGTAAAACTTAGGAATAAAAGACATTGCGTATTTTCGACGAAGAGCGGTGAGAGAGATTCCCTTTATGTCATGTTACGCTTTTGCGCCACGTGCGATTATTATGCGCTATCGTTCTCTTTCCATTTCGATATAAAGTAATCTGGTAGATTTAAAAAAAATGTTAGATGTAAACTGTTTCATGTATTAAAATAAATAACTGTAGATCTTCTATATACTATATAATAGTTTTAAGTAGTGCTATTTTGTTATCCCATCTTATAATTTACTTTTTTTGAAAAAAATTTCTTGAAATGATTACAAAACATGAATAAATTTAATTGCAATAAAAAATAATTCGTATTGTTTTTCCATAAAATTGAATATAGCTTATTGCATAAAAACTTCCCAAGATAATAATCTGATGTTTTATTCATTTATTGTTGTTATCATCCTCACATATTATTGTTATTATCCTCTTCGATAAAAAAAGAAAGATATCTTATTTCCCAAGTAAAATTTTTTGTTCTCTTCTTTTACAGCTATATATAGAATCAAGAAGAATTATATGGTTCAATAAGATAAATTTCTATAAAAAAATGATTTACAATACTTAACTGAAAGACTGAAGTGCATTACAAGAAGAAGAAGCTTATAGAAAATAGTGCAATGTTTCGGAAGCAATCATCCACTTTCCTTTTTGAGATCTGCTGATGCAACTGAGATTTCTTACACCATTTTTGGCTCCGATATTCTTCGATAAAAATGGACACGAGCCAATAATCGTATTCACATTCTAGTATCTTTTTCTTCAGAAATGTCATTTGTTATTGATTTTTGAACGGACAAATTTATTTTTATGTTAACTTTTGTTACTTTAGTAATTGTTTAGTTTATATAAAAAATGTATATACTGCAAATAATTCTACAGTTAATTATATGCAGTTATGCGCAATCATGATTTTATTATACTTTTATTAAGTTTATCAGTGATATTGTTAAATTATTGTTCAAGATTTTTAAAATAAATAAGTTGTCTTTTTGTGTGTGTGTGTGTGTGTGTGTGTGTGTGTGTGCGCGCGCGCGCGCGCGTGCGGGCATGGGCGACATAATTTAATTATATTTTTTTATTCGATATAAAAAATTATGTAGTAATTTATCATTTAATTTATCACGCTGTTACATAAAAGTTTATAAATATTTAAAAATCTGATCATAAATATAACATAGGTTATATTATTACTTACAAGTTAAACAAATCGGAAATTAATTATTTATGAAGTAGACATTTATTATTAATACAAGAACTTTAGTCATTAAAATCATTGATAGACATTCTTTACATAATAAATACCTGATCAATTGATCTTGAATCTTTTACGATACACGAGTCTGAGTTGGTAAAAAATATATATGTATTGCGTTACTCGCAATCCAATCATTATCGTATCAATAGTAATATGTATAAATTGATCGTACTTGAACTATTTGACCGCAAATGTTACGAGCCGTACCATAATACTTGTCCATGAATGCGCGTAAGTTCCGGCACCTTAAGTGAACCAAGTCGACCTATTATCTCAGTTTACGTTGGGGTCTTTTACGAGCCAATACAGAAACTCCTGTAGAATATAACTGAAACCACAGTGGACTCGCTAATTGTTAGCTTAATTTCACGGATCTTCTTGCTATCGACATATTCTCCTTAATTATTTCCACCTCCAAGTAAAATTTGAGATATTATCATTTTATATTATATAAATATTAATATTTATATATACATATATTAATATTTATATATATTTATATATATTTTACAGAAAATTTACAATGATTTCGCTAGAAAGAAAGGCTAATATTTAGTGAGCAATTAAATTTTCTGTCAAATGATTAAATCATTTTTCTTTCTCATTTCAATTCTTTGAAATAAATTATTTCATATTGATAAGAAAAAACAAGATATTTTAGTTTTATGAAGATATATAATTTAAAAATAGAATTTTTCCTGTCGTATTTCAAGATAAAAATTTAATATTATTGAAACATAATAAGTATTAATGTACACTTTACGTTCGCCGGCGGACACAGAGTCTCGCAAGACCCGCGAGTTAAAGTTGTTTATTTTTTTCATCTGTAAAGAAAATGAATAAATGGAAATTTATTTCTATGATAAATATGTGTTTTTATTTCACCTTCTACATATTTGAAATAATTTACTATATATTATATAATAATAAAAAAATTTTTTTTCAAACGTTTTAAAACAATATCGCTCTTCACATTTGATCTTGTATCCGTCGTGCGTGTGAATCATGATGCCCGTTGTCCGATGGCTAAATACCTATACTGAGAAAAAAATATAGTTAATTTTAATAAATATTTAATTCAATACTGCTAAATAAACATTTATTTACAGTAAGTAAATATTTGTTCAATAAAAAAAATTATTGTTAAATCAAATTAACATTTCTTATATCATAAATATCAAATATCTTTATATTTAATAAATATTTAGTTGATAGTATTCAACTAAATATTTATAAAAATTGACTATATTTTTTTTCAGTGTAGTTTACATTAATAAATACAAAAGCAGATATAAACAGATATAAACTATAGATAACAAGTTAACGAACATAATTATTTATATAATAATTAGCATTACGCATCGTATGTATTGTGCAATTTGCATTTGTACGTATTGCATAAATGTCGTTTAGATATAGAGTTGATCAAACATTTAAGTCTACATATAAGTTACGTTCATTTTATCAATAAAATATTTTATTTTTGATAGTAGTAAAATTTATTTGCTCATTAAATATATTTTATATATATAATATGTAATAGCGTCTAAGAATGTTATAGATTATATAAAAAATTCTTAAAGATGTATGAAGAAACATGAAGAATTTTTTCGTATCATAAATTCTAATATAAATGCTAAATAATAACCTAATAATTTGTTTATTAAAATAAAAAATAAATATATGTCAATTACGAATATTTCGGTTTAATTTTACAATCTCTCTCTTGTGTTACTATCATCTGTGTAGCAATTAAACATGTCACATCTGTTTCAAGTACTTCTACATTATATTAGTCATGCAATCAGTTCGGAGTTAATGTATACTATACAATAAACATTTATTTATCGGTGGTTCACCATATATATGGTTAATGTGGAGATCTCAATAACATTCGTTTGAGTGAAACAAATAGTAGATGTCTATTGTATATTTTCCATTTACAACACGAAGTTGCGTTTTGCCGCTAGATACATGGCTGGAAAATGACGAAAATAAATTGAAACTATATAAAATTTGCACGGTCCATGTATTCTAAACCGTCCAGAATCGAGATCCTCACATTGACTGCAAACAAATCAATCGTTGACAGTTACAGTTTATTGTATTGCTCGTCTCGAAATGTTTTTATTTGTAGGTGTACGCGGTCATAATTATATGCACACCTGCGGTACGTGTATCGCAAAAGTTTCTATTTATATCAATGTTAATACATCAAGTTTAGTTGTTGTTGCTCATTCGAATAAAGCCAATTACTGCGATAGTTTAGCATAATGTTTTTCCCGCTTTTTTACTCGCCAATACGTTTTGCTAAAATATAAATTTCTCACGTGTGCTCGAAGCATTTTCATTGAAACTCCATTTGACGAACACAGTGTCGATTGACGTTTTCATTCGGTAGCGCTCGAATAGAATGACATCGCCGTTTTCGCATGCGTCCCGTAAATGATAAAAAGATGTAACGTTATGCATTAATCAAAATGTTAAATGACATCGGTATCGTTGGACGTGCTTAAAATGGACGCTGCGCGATAAATCAGATCGCGTCTTTTTTGCGCCGACAAGCTATTGTGCGTTTATTCATTTCCTGAATGTCCATCCCGGATATTTTGGCCGAGAGCAACGCTCAACGCAGTCTCCGGAACACACGTAATGCACAATTTATTTTTGCGAGGCGACGTTTTAATAATGAAAATGTAATGCATGATATTTAGTAAGCTGAGTTTTGAATTTAACGAGAGTTTAACGGCGTGGAGGGAAGCTAGCAAACATGACATATTATTACGTATATCATCAAATGTTATCTATCAAAAATTTCAAGTATTACTTAAAAAAAACAATATAGTTGTATCATTATAATAATTGATATTTTTTCGTTCTGCAGCAGTATTTAAGCTCTGAACTAGTTAAATATATTATTTACGTTTATAGAAACTTTATAAATTGCTAATGTAACTTTAGAATTTTTTAATATTCTTTTTAGCACAATTTAATGTCTTTGTATGTATGTGCGTATATCTCAATATTATCTATTTGAGGTTGGTTCTATTTAAATAAATTTGTTTTAGTTTTAAAATGCAAAAAATGAATTTAAAAGTAAACTAATAAAAGTTATGATTAAAAATATTATAATGCTCTAGTCGATTATATAATAAGAAATTTAAATTTTAAGATGTCTAGGCTAATCTAAGGATCTTTGTGAAAGTAAAGTAATACCTTGTTCTTACGGATATGACGTAGTTTAGTAAATTGACAGCTTATGCCTAGTCCCATTCAATGTACAAAGGACAAAGATATATCTCTGGAACAATAATTTATTGACTGCAGTAGATAGAACGCGATCTACCTATCTCAATGAGCGCTCTGTTCAAAGCCTGCATCGACGTAGATCAACGATGATACTCGCGAGAGGCTGAAAACTAATCAGGATTGAAGGTAACGGATGAGGAAACCTCGCTATGGTAGATTGTCTCAAATGACGTATGGTACCGTCGGGGACATCACTCAAGACATTTTCCGATATCTATCTGGATGCGCTGTGATGTTGTAACGCTGTCGCCGTCATCGTTTGAGACGCCAGCGTTGCGCAGAGCGCACCTTATTTTCGTTCAATTTAATACCGTCAATATGTCGCTTTCCACTTTGAATTTATTTTCATCCTAGCGAGTCATGATTTTAGGGCGACAAGCCTTCCTGAGGTCAAAGCGCTTGGGCTCTATTTAATTCTCTTCGAATCTACTTCTCAGGAAAGGTGATGCCTTTCAGATGGTTGGAAACTGCAAGTTCGCAGGTTAATGAACCTCTTCTGAAACTTGGCGTAAATCTGGTTAATGATTCCGATTAATAATCAGAAATGCCTTGAGTAGCACTTTTGTAGAAAGTGTGTAATTGAGTACGTACTCACAAGTCATTTATGGGAGTATTACACTTCATCAATTAAGTTTGATTTCTACGAGAAACTTCCTTCTAAGTGCTTGGAACTTCATTCTCATGTGTTGGTACGTGAAATCATTTCTCCTTGGGATTCGTCCCTTATTCCGAATTGCTATCTGGACCGATGCCGTTCTTTCGTCGTGGCGTTCTTTAAACTTTTCTCCGCTTCGATTCCTTGACATTCACCTCACATCGATTTCCTCGTTCACGCCTCGACGCGTTTCGTTCATCCCAGGATGCCACCTACCCGCTTCATGTCGCTCACAGTTGAAGAGGCACAGGAGTCGCGACTGTCGCGAGTTGCAAAATGTTATGGATCGCGCATACCCCTTCTTCCAATGGAAAACTTGAAAAATGGTCCTGCTTATACTGCGAAACTTTTCAAGTAGGTTACACCGTTTGCCTACGTCGTATGAACAATGTTTTCTCCCGCGCTTTTCTATAGCTAAATAAGCTGATAATTATTTATGACGGTTTCTCCACGCGCGTGGTTAAATGGTTGCGATGAATAGTTTCCCTAACTTGTCCTGTCGACCTCACGTGACTCCTTTAGAAGTTTGTCTTAAAGTTTGTGCCTCAAGAGCTGATGCTTTACTGTAATTAACTCGACAACTAATTACTCAGTTCGCGGTAAACGTATATTGCATTAGAAAATATATATTTATGCACATTATAAATTCTAAGTCAAGATGTAAATAATTATATAAGTAATAATGATTTTATTGATTAATATTATTTGATTATCTTTTCAGTAAATTGATTTAGTAAACTGGCAATAATTTTTTTTATCGTACATACATTACCATTAATTTCATTATATTTAGCAACTGAAATCTGATTGTAATAACTTTATTGTCTTCTTAAATCGCATTTTCTCATCTTCTCCTCTCACATTGAAGTTAGGAAAGTCTTCGACATTCCAGATTCTAATCTTCATACGTCATAACTCGTGATAAACGTTTGTTCCTCTTCTCTGCTTTGAGTGCTAACACAATTTTTCGGCGACAACGTTTCCGCTGTACGGTCGCCGTATTGGGATTTCAAAATCTTGCAAACTCGCACATTTCATTCTGTCGCTTGCCAACAACGCACAAAGAAGTGCTATCATTTTGGAGAAACAAATAACAATAACATTAAATAAAATATAAATCAAATATCAAATATACAACGAGTAAAATTAAGTGACCGATAATATTATTTATTATTTATATATTGGATTGTCCGAAAAATTCGTGCTGCAAAAGATTTAAATTTAATAAATGAAATTAAAAATTTAAATCTTCTGCGTTTCAATTTTCCTTCAAAATCGGCACGAACTTTGCGGACAACCCAATACATGTATAAGCTCATGGAACATTTCAACTTGACTTAGTCTTCTTCAGCTGTGAAAAAATTACAAACAAATTATAAATTATGAAAAAATTAATCGCAGTATATATAGTATACGTTACATATAGTATATGTTACGTTATAAATTTTCAGTGCCAGTGAATATCGGAATGAATCCTACATGTACATTTATAAAATATTGTTTTGTACGTTATGAGTGAAGTTTATTGTGAAAGATAATTCATTACAATGCAAAATTATGATCATTGTGATATATCATTCGGCATTTTGTTTATTATTAGTATTTTTGTTTTAATCAATATCTATCGTTTCTCAAAAACAGAAAAAAGACATTAGGACGTTATCTTTCTTTAAAAATTAAAAGGAATATTAAAAAAATAATCAATTAAAAAATAGAAAATTTAAATTATTGTAATTTATTAAAACTTATTCCTAATGTTATCAAATAATTTGAAAGTAAATTTTATATATAGGATGCAATATATATATATATATATGATGACGTAACTGATGTTTCAAGCAAGTGGAATTTCAGACTTCGAATAAACAGCACCGTCTTAAATTGGCGGTATATTATATGTTCTTATATAATATTCGCTACATAAAGTTCAAGGGAAGGAAACGTTACATTTTCTAGTATAAAGAACTGTAGTGTAAAGAACTCAAAATATTCACACACACACACACACACACACACACACACATACACACAAGAGCTTGTTTATATATTCACAATAATGTATGCATATATGTGACATTACTAAACGATTACTTTCCACCAACGTACATTATAAAAGGGAATTATAGCTTTAGATTCTTCGTCAATATTCTGTGGTTTTTACGAACTTCGAATAGGATTCGTTTTTAATTGATATGCATATATTTATTATTAATTAATTACCCCATTAATTATCACTAACTAAACGTATCGCTTATTTGATGTGATAATTTTAAACGGAACCAAGTAAATATATTAAATAAATTACTAATTACATGATTATACTCCCTTATAACAAATATATTATTAAATATTTCTATCTAACATTCCAGATATTTGATTTTTTATTATAAAATATTGTTAAACTTAGTGTTGCTTTATTTGATATCTTACTTACTTAAGATTTTTATAATATAATTTTATAATGTACTTTACACATGTCTTATTGTCATGTAATAATATATAAAATTTCAATCAGATTGTTGATGGTACAAACAAACGTTAAAAGTAAGATATTAAATATAACCAAATACAGCTCAAAAAATAGTTCATTATTATTTTAATTTCTCTTTTTGTGTTATCAAATTCTTCGTTTTGTTTTGCTATATCCGTGAGATTATTTTTGCGTTATATTATTCGCTTTTCTATTTTTATAGTAATGTTATAAATAATAAGAACGCTGAAACTTTACGGGAATGAAGCACCGAAGTAACCGCATCACCACTGGATAACGCATCGCACAGATTCTCGCGAAATTGCTCGAACGTGGATTGCGTCTCATGGAATTGGGACAACTTTGTACGGCAGCGTACCATTATCTCTACGACGAAGTATTGTTACAAAGTACGGTTATCATGTTTAACGTCGCAGCGACGTGTTCCTCCAGCGTTACTTATGTGATATCGCACCGCGTATAAGAAAGTAGTATCTTATTACGTCTATACATGGGCGATACAAGAAGAGATTTATCTTCGTACTTCCTCTGTTCCTCCTTGAAGTTAATCTTCATGCAAACGTCTAACAATATTATCGCAGCTATATCAAAATGCTTGTATATTTTATGTATCTGCACATTGTAAATACCACGTGTTGTAATACAACAGTTTTTTTTTTTCAAAAAAAGATGGAATTAAAATATTAAATGATAGCGAAGAATGAGGGAATTGTGCGTGCATGCATGATAAATGTAAGTACTTTTACAGTATTTACAATAATGATAACACTGATAACCTCTCGTTTCTTACAATGATAACTCGATATATCCTTAGTGATACATAATCATAAAACGTATATAAGGCATTCCATGTCAAACTGAGCATCTTTAAAATATCATTTATATTTGTTTTTAATTTGCTGATCTATTTTACAAAAAAATACTTGACCTTGACTTATCTTTCTATATATTTATATCTCATAATTATACATCCACTAATATTTAATATTGGATCAAAACAGCAATTCCCGTGCGATTGCAGAGGTTCAGCGCCATTGGATTAGGGTACAAGATTGGATGGGTGATCGTAATTTTTTGCTCATATATATATATATATATATATATATATATATATGTATATATATATATA
>NW_012130073.1:5633335-5646371 GCF_000143395.1 Atta cephalotes
GTGTGTGTGTGTGTGTGTGTGTGTGTGTGTGTGTATNTGTGTGTGTGTGTGTGTGTGTGTGTGTGTGTGTATGTGTGTGTGTGTGTGTGTGTGTGTGTGTGTATAAAAATTGAAGAAATCAGCTATACTTAATAGTTTTTTCAATTATATTCATTTTTCAGTTATATTTTATATATATTCATATATCTTTAATATATTTATGTTTTTTTTATACCTTTTGTTGCTTTTCTTCTTCTTTTCTTCTGTTTTATGTTGTTGCATCTTGTAGTATGACTCATGCTATAAAAATTAAGCAGTAGCAATAAATGTGGGAAAACGTTACAATAGATTTTCTCTGATTTACACCCTCATATGATTATTCTTATATGTCGTGGTCAATATGCTCGCGTTATGGAGAACTTTGGCAATGTTCTCAAGTCAGAGGATAATCCCCGAAACTTTTATCGGATCATTGTCGGGAAGCCATCCGTATCAAAGCGAAAGTGTTTCGTTCAAAGTGTAGAGTTCTGTTTAATCAGATTCCATTGACAGAAGGAGACACTATAATCTTAATCATTATAATTATCTTACTTTGGAAGTGACAGATAATAGATATTTATTTTCGATTTTATCACATGTTTTTATGACAAATTATAAGATATTATTTGATCTCTTTAATTAATAATAATTAATAATAATAATAATTAATAATAATTAATAATAATTAGAATCTAATAACATTAATTAAAATATTAAATTAATTTAAAAAAATTATGTACTGCGTATTTCTTTTTTTTTTTGAAATATAATACTATATAGAAGTATCAAGTAATTAATTATTTATCTATCTATAATTTTTTAAATATACAATCTTATAAATGCTTCCTAAAGACGTTAAAATATACGTAAAAATTACTTAATAATTTTTGTATACTTGTAAAAGTAATGAAAATTAACAATCAAGATACATCGTATTCAGTAAAGGATCGGAAAATCATTATGTATTAAAAATTATTAATCAATTAAATTTCATCATAGAATTTTAGCGCTTTACTTGTCATTAGGTCAAAAACTCCTACCTGAAGATAATTTACCTTACATTCTTCTACTTCCTTATTCTTCATTTAAACAAGCTATGCAAAACTCATAATTTCAAGACAATGTACAGCGTACGATTCCTTTTGCTAAAAGGATCTCGAGTAATTCCAATTGCTTAAACGTGTTCTTCTCGTTTGCGCATAATTGAAAGAATATTAATAAGTATAGTCGGGCTAGAGGGGCAAAACGCAAATGAACTTGGCAAAGATATATATCATAGATCTTAGAGTATTATGAGGAAGCGCTTGTCTTTTTGATCGCAGAGTACTGGCTATATTAGAACGTGGGGTGGCAAAGATTCGCCAGTGAAAACATGCTATGCTCCGAGAAGTAATAGCTCTGCTCTTCTCTCTTCTTCTTCTATCTCATTTTCTGTTCCTCTTTCTCAATAGTATTTTCTGTTTCTCTGTTGGAGAATAATGGACATGAAAGCTGCTAGAATAATTAATACAGGTAATTGGATGGAAGATCAACTGGTAAATTGTTTACGAAAAATGAGTCTTGAAAGAATTAATGTATTATAACTAAAAATGTCCTATACTTAACATCAAAAGCTACAAAGTAATTGTGATATTAAAATTTAAATATTATTATAAAAAGTTTTTAATATATTTTATTTTATCAATATAAATCTTTTCCAATAATAAATATTTAATTAAAAATGCAATAATTATGTAAATAGCAGGCAACTGATAATAAATTTATATAATCAAAACATTAAAAATTAAAAAATACGAAACAATATTTGACAAATTAATTAACTTTAGAAAAAAACAATCTAACAATTATAAAGTATTATAGTAATATTATAGTAGTATTATAGTAGTATTATAGTAATTATTTTTCCTTGTAGAGAAAAAATACTTTAGGTGGTAGAATAAGAAATTTTTGGAAAAAAATTTCTTTTAAAATTTTGAAGAAATTTATGGCACTAAGAATGAAAAAGTAATTTTTTTGGTAATAGTTTTTCATGAATAATTAACGTAATACAATCTAGTAAATTTTTAATTTTGCAATACTCTGAAATTATAATAGACAGGAGACACCTGCGTTCTTCATGGCTGTCCAAGAAAATTTTCTATAATCCTAAATGAATTTCAATCGTTTTATCCCGTGAATCAGACCCTTTCAAAATCTTTTCGAACTGAACTTGTTCACAGCTCGCGATTATTCTATTCCGCGGCATTTCTATGTTCTGCGAAATCTCGAAAGCTGCATTCAAAAAGGGACGGGAAAACAAATTGTATGGAAAGATGAAACAGTCTTAATGGACTCTTAGAAAGGTAGCGGAGTTACGCGGAAGAAGGAAAGGTGGGTTAAAACGCTGCTGAAACGTTGGACGATGGTGTTGGTGAGCACGCCTTGAAATTTGCCCATGGAACTCTCCTCTCTCTCTCTCTTTCTCTAATATTCAGACTGTTGTGTAAAATATTATTCAAAACAATGGTGTAAAGGACGACGAAGCGTGCGAAGGGTAACAATGAATCGGGCGAAAGGAATAAGGGTGAGACATAGGTAGCGTGAATATATCCCCGCGGCCAACATTCCTACCCCTGTTACGGTTCTCGCTACGCTAGGCAAGCCGGAGTTGTCTATCTCGTCGCTAACTTCATTTAAGTTTTGATCCTTTTACAGGGTACTCCATGCTAACTTTCCATATCGAGCATTGAAGGAGATACTTTAAAATTTCGAACAGAGAGACTATTGAACCTAAGAGGAGGCGTGGTCTCTCTCACCAATGCGGTGTTTTCTGGACAGAGATTGTTAAAGAAAAAAAAGGAATTAAAGAGATAAAGAAAGAAGAGATGAAGAAAGAAAGAAAAAGAGATATATAGTCGGATGGAAAGGAGCAGAGGATTATACAATAAAGAGGTTGAAGAAGTGAATGTGGCAGCATTCTGTTCACGACCTACAAACAGGGGAGAAACATGACTTTTATTACATTGAATCACTGAAAATGAGGGTTCACCGGATTATACATTGTGCTAAAATGCAGATACAAATTCTCCATTGAGAACCATGACCTCATTCTTCTCTTTCATTCTTCCGCATCCGTCCGTCGCTTGTTTCCCTCTCTCGACTTTCTCACGTTAGCAGTTATTCTTTTGCCGTTCTTCTCTTTTCTTTTTCTTTCTTCGTCATTTGATCTCTTTCTTCGTTTTCTTTCGTTCTCTTTGTCATCTGCTGGTCCAATGCTTATTTGTAGTTTACTATTAACTTTGTTGTAAGCTTTCGGTATGCTCCGTCATTCCTTGTCGTTAAATCCTTTGCAAAACAGTTAACTACAATCCTTTTATCTTGTCGGACAGTCGCGGTATTTCTTCCTCGTCATTGTTCGGGTTACATCATCCGGAATACTGAATGTCACATTTTATCTGCGGCGAGACTACGCGCCAAAGTATAGCTAATGGTATTAAAACTCTCTCACTAGTACTTGCACATGATTAGCAAGCATTTTGCTATTGTTTTAAAAACACAAAGATATTGTATCCATAAAGATAATAATTCCGAAATCACATATTTAGCACAATCATCGAATTTTAGATTTAATCACATAGTCATAATTGTTTGTATCTATTTATATATTAAATTATATATTGTATCTATTTATATATTAAAATCAGAATATAATACTTTAATATCGTTTTTGATCGTTTTTAAATTTAATTTTCTAGAATTGGGGAGATAAAAAAAATTTTATGACAATTTTTCGTCGAATTTCATTTTGTTATACGAAATACAGCTTTAGCTTCAAAGATGTGAAATTCAGAAAAATCATAAAAAAATTTTTAAAAAAGTATTTTGTAGATAAATCTTTGTACATACTTTCTTTTTAAAAAACTATTAAATTTTTTAAGAAAAATTTTTTATCAGGCTACAAACTGTTGAATATATATTGAATATAATAATTTTAAAGAATATAACAACGTGATTTTTGTTTGAATAAAAAAATAAATTTAAAAAAACGGTCAAAGTATGTTAAAATCTCAAGCTTTAAAGTTTCATTTTATCTGCAATGATTTTTCTTTATTTTTATAATGAGAAACAAATTTGATACCTGTTTGTAAATTGTAACATTAATATCAAAGTTATTATGTATTGCTAAATTTTTTTACAATACAAATTATTATGTGTATTTATATTACCATGTGATTAGAATATTCTGCACAATATATCAATCTTGCTTTGATTACAATACACTTGAAACGTTCTCTGAGGATTCTGCTATAGAGTGACGGAAGCCTAAGATGGGACAGTGTATCTTCTACGTTATGTCGAACAGGCTTTAGAACTTCGCTGTAGTTGCACGGAGTTGCGGGGTACGCGTTATCGGATACATCACATATCGAAGACTCGAACGTTACTGATATCGATTAAGCCATTGTTCTAAAGATCTTGGGAAGCTTCTAGAACGTGTTCAAGGCATTCGAAATAGAAAATTGAAGAAGAATAGAAAAGGAAAGAGAAACGAGACGAATTTTCATCCATAAAAGAAGGAAATCTCTTATCGTTTTTCGTGTCCATGGTATACACACAACTCATAGATGTGCATGTATACGCCTTCGGGGATCCTTTTGTGCTCGTGCCACATTATAGGGACTGGTGCATTAGACAGAGTAATACGGCTGGAGGAATTTCAATTGCAGCACGGCCACGTCGTTCGGTTTAACGATTTCGTCGGACTTCAGAGAATATGGGGTGCTGCACAGAGAAGAGGAGTGAGCTTATGTATAGACTGCTCCGTTGACATGTTTAAAGACCGTCATACATCTCACGGTTGGAGAGAATTGTACGTTGCCTTGGGCCACGTGTAAATGTATCAATATTCATCCCGTCAATTTGACTACTGTAAAATACATGTATGTAGAGTTATGGAGAAGATTATTATGGAGAATTATAATGTTGTGAGTCAAGCACATGATTGTTATCACCATATATAAACTTACAATAATATACCGTCTGTATTATATATGTTTCCTTATATTGTTATTTCTGTGGATCCATTTAAATATGTTAGAATTAGTTAGAGAATCCATCAAAATTATATTAAAAGAAAGAACTTTAAAAAGAAAAAAATTATATATAAAAATTATATATATCTAATATCATTATTTAATATCAATATTTTTATAAAAATATTTAGCAATTAATTTATAAAAAAATTAGAGAGTTCTTAAATAATTAATAATTATATAACATAAAAATTAGTTAAAAATCAATGCACTACAATCTGAGATACAAACAAAAGAAAACGTTAGGTTAGGTTACAAATATCCGAATTAGATAGGGACTTTTTTGAGATGTGGGTTCATTTCGCGCGAGATCTAAAGGACGCTCGACGCTTAGGAGCATATAACGCTCGTAAAGATCCATCTACTTTGAGTGATCATGTTGTAAACTTCATTCTATCTTTTTTTTTGTTCATTATAAGATAGAATGAAACAACATGCATAAAATCGAGCGGCATTTGGCCGCCAACGCGAGGTAATGAAATGAGTAACGAAAGGCAGAGCTGAATCGAAAATCGGCTGAGAAATGCAAATCGTGTCGAGCCCTGGCCTAGACTATCTAGAGTCATATAGTTCATAGATTTATCAAAAGAAGAAAAAAATGCTTAAATTATGAATAAATAATAAATATAATAAATAAAAAATATATAATGCGTACAATTGTAATATTTAATATATTAACTTCTAATACGGTCTCTTTTAATACGTTAATTGTGGATATCTGAAAAAATAAATAGTTAGACATTTGTCTGTAATTAACTGTCGCAGAGTTATAACAGAATCGTTACTAGTCAGTAAAACATGTGAAGTGCCAAGTGGCCCTTGCGAATATTTTACGATTAAAAAATTATTTAAAATAATTGCTACAAAATTGTAAGATTATTTTTAATATTAAATCAATCACATAATTATAAAATTTAAATACGATAAAGAAACTCAAGAACGGTCAAAGTTGAATGTTTGAAATAATACATTATGTATTCTTATATTAAATTAATTCAGATATGATTGAGCCAAAAAATTTTTGGTTTCAACACAATCATTCTAAAATGCTATATAATATTAATAATAATATTATTCCGGAATAATTTAAATGCATTCTCGGGGATGGTAAGTAAACAGCTCATAAATACCATCCCTATTCAATCACGCCGATATTCCATTCAAAACACAAGTATATCTCGCTTCTGTTCTAATCATGCTATCTTAGATAGCCCCCTTGCGCGACACTCGAAAAGTTAATCGCGCACACATTCCACATGCGAAAGTTCAATTCGCTTCCCGATCAATATGGATCATCTATCGCTATTCATTCGTAACGCTTCTTCTCGAATTATTAAGTGCGAACCACACCGAAGTTCCATCGCGTATTAACGTTGTCTTTTGTCACGTAATCGGTATATGGTACGCGTACCGCGAGAACATTCAATGCGCGAGAATTACCTGAATCTCCAGCGAGAGTTGCGAGTCTCCGATCTCGTATTGCTCGCCATACATTTTCTTTCAGCTGGGAATTGAGAAATTAGTCGACGTCGTATCAAATGCGAATTATTTGTGCATCTTACCGAACACTTCAATTATCGAATTACAAGCTTACTGCTCATTTCGAACAAATCTTAATTCGACTCAACAATAAATTTTGAATTATTACAATAAAGAGTTATCATTATTACACGTCGTCTTGGCGAGTGAGCCTTCCATTATGACCAGCGTCACAAACACAAAACAAATATATTTATATAGTAGAATAACAAGTTACTTTCAAAAATATTATTCCTTAGGGTTATCCGATCAGTAGACACAAACAATGCTTTTAAAATATTATATTTTTAAAAATATTTTTAATATTAAATAAATATTATAAATATATTTTAAAAACATCTGTTGATTGAATATTGTCATAAAAATATAACGTCATTAAAAAAAAATCATTATTATAAAAAAATAACGGCAATAATAACGATGTATAAGTAATACATTATTTGTCATCTCTGGTTTGTTAAAAAGTTATTAACAAAACTTATTTTACTTAATTACTTATTATTTTTAAACTTATTTTGTTAATAACTTTTTAATAAGCATTAAGGAAGCTCAGTAATCTTGTAATTAACATCAAAAATCAGTTAAAAGTTATTTGGCGCTCATTGTGTAAAGAAAAATATTTATTCTTCTAATCAGTCTTTAATTACTAATAACTTTTTAACAAATAACTATTAAAACCTTCTGAAGGTTACTCAGGAAAATATTTTTGACAATGTATATAAAAATCAAGATCATTATAATAATTTTCTTAAAGTGAATAATTATTTTTTTTTAAAATCACCTCAAGATACTTGAGTGATATGCAATTTTTTTTGACTTAATTGACTTAACTGATATCCAAGGACTATTAATAAGTGTAAGTAAAATTGTTTTCAAGATTCAACTATATATTAAGCCTATTGTAAAAAAAAGCAGCATTATAAAAAACATTTGAGTTTCTTATTTAAATCGTATTTATAAATATTGTATGACGAATGACAAATACTATGATAATAAATCAAATAGGATAGAGAACGCTAATATGGTCAAAGTTAGATGTTTCGAATAATACAATATATGTATATTCTTCTTTATTAAATCAATTTATTATTTCAGATATGATTGCACATCAATAATTTTTCAACATGATCAGTCTGGAACGCTGATAATCCTCCTTAAATTAGATTAAAAAAACTGTAAAGAATTTATCGCGAAAAATATTATCTCAGCTAGAGTTTGAACTTGGGATTTTTCGACTAAAAATAAATATTAATGATTAAAATTTATTTAATAAATTATCTTCATGTTCAAGAGCATTATATTTCAAGTATCGTGAATCAAGTTTAACAAAACGTACTTATGAATATGAGTTTATCTATGCAAGTAAGTCAGAAGAAGAATAAAAAAACCAGCAAATAGTTATTTTCAAGTGTAAGTGGATAGTTTTTCACAAAATAACACTACATAACAATAGAATATTTATTGATAATATTTAAAATTTATTTGTACAGATTATATATAATATTACGTAATCGCGCGTGTAACACTCAATTATAAATATTTCGAAAACATCTTCGATAACAATTAAAGTAAATAAATATTATTAAAAGAGAAATATCAATTTTAAAATCTTTTATAAAATTCATATAATTGTGACGTGATTCATATATTTTCTAATATAGAAATAGAAAAAATATATTAATTAAATTTTTTTATTTTCAATATTTCAATACATGTTTTATTTAGTGTTTAGATAAACTTATTTGTTTATAATTAAATAAATTTGTTAATTTTATCAAAACAACGATAAGACTTTAATTCAAATACACATATTTAATATTTTACAATACGTTCAATGCAGGAATTCGAAGCTGAAGAAATCCGATTAGAACAGTCATTACAACAAGAATGCTTATTAGTACATTCTTGTTACTTATTCTTATTGTGTATTTGATATACCATTATTATGTGCAATATGGACCAATAGGACGACTTATTAATAATATACCAGGACCATCAGGTTATCCAATTATTGGTAATACATTACAATTATTAATTTCAAGAGGTAAGTTAAAATTTTTAATACATTTCGATCAATTAATATTAAAAAATGAAATCACTATTATTAAATATTTTAAATAATATTGTTAAATAATTTTAATAAGTACATAAATTTATCAATACTCTTTTATTATATTATATATTTATTTATTATATTTATTTTATTATATTAATTTAAATTAGAGATGCACCGGACTATCTGAAAGACATCCGATATCCGATATTATCTAGCATTTTTTTACGATCCGTCCGGACAGTCATTAATATCCGGGAATATATCCGGTTGAAATTTTATTAATTAATTAATTTTATTATTAATTAAATTGTTGATTTTTTATTATATAAATGTTCCATAGATAAGTATGTATACTTATAATGCTATAATATTTTATATATACTATTGCAAAATTACAATTTTTTTCTCTACAGATTTTTTTCCTTTTTAAAAAATATTGTCCCGAAATCCGGTCAGAAAAGTATCGAATATCCGATAAAAATTATTTTTCTGGATATCCGATTGGATACCAGATATCCAATATTATATTTTTTTTGGATATCCGATATCCGGTAATTTTACGATCCGGTGCATCCTTATTTTTTTATAATATTTATTTCATAAATTATTTTTTTCTCTCCACTATACCTAAGTAAAACGGTGTAAAATAGATATCAGAGATATTAAATAAAACTAGTGTTACAATTTTCTATACTTATAGTACTTATAATATAATGTCTTCGAAATACATGCATTTTTCAGAAGATCTTTGGAAACTTCTAAAGATTTTAAGTGACAAATACTCTGTTTGGAAATTATGGTCATTCTTTGAGTACATAGTATCTATCAGACATCCCGATGATCTAGAGGTAATAAAACATTGTCCAACAAAATTTGATTTTTTTTATCTTTGATATGTGGAGTGTCATTTCTTGAAGATTTTTAGCCGCTGGATTTGAATCCGTGTTTAGAAATATTATCCCAATTTTTTATCCTCTATATTATCTCACTTTTTCGAAAATGTAACATGATAGACAAATTATAAGAATAGTATTATTTTCAGCGTTAAAAAATATACAAATAATACTTCGGAAATAATACTTAGCAAACCAAAGACAAAGTCAATGACAGCAAAATATAACAAAAATTCTATATACATTATTGTCAAACTGGAATTTTAGAAATTTTTCGTTTACTTAAATTTAATAAATAATAATAAAAAATAATTTAATAAAACATAATAATTAAATTAATTATAAATAATTAAATAATAAAATAACACTCATGACGACTAATATTTTAAGAATAATGAAACACATGTGAGAGATACTTCCAAATGATTAATTAATTATTTCTTTAAGGCCACTCACAGGGCCGATTCTTATATTTTTGGATTGTCTCAAGTATAATCTTAAGATGTCATGATCAATCAAAAGACCATTTATATCTTAAGATATTGCATAAAATAATTTTGAAATTAAGTAGTATTTAATTTAATACTTTCTATACTTTTGCAGATAATACTAAGTAGCACAAAGCATATCAATAAAAGTAGACTTTATAATGTATTACATCCTTGGTTCGGCACGGGTCTTCTCACCAGTGGAGGTAATTATATTAAATGTATATATATTTCTCTCAATAATATATGTATATCAATCTTGATAAAAAGATAATGAATCATTACTTTCGAAATACAACGTTAACGAATTACTTTTAAAAATTACTAACTAGTAATGATAACAAGTTACTTTTTATAAAAAGTAACGGTAACGCGTTTTCATAAAGAAACATTTCCAACTCTGTTAATTTGAATATTGAATTCAAAAGAGAGAAAGATTTGGCAACATATATAAGTATCATTTATATGCGAGTTTAATAGTGTTATTATATAATTATGTGTCCTCATTTTATTATTGTTTTAGGTTCCAAATGGCAATCTCGACGAAAAATATTAACATCTGCATTCCATTTTAATATATTACAACAATTTGTTGAGATTTTAATCGAAGAGAGCGAGAACATGACGAAGTCTTTGAAAAATACAGAAGGCACAGTTGTAAAAAATTTAGTACCATTCATTAGTGAACATACGCTGAACGCATTGTGCGGTATTGTAATCTGTGTATATCTATGTAAAATTTTATTGTAAATAATATTAGCAAACTACAGAATATAAACTTATATAAAATATAAATGCAGTGAATATTATATATATGTTATGATAATTATAAAGTTATCTAATTTTTATTAAGATATTTTTAAAATGTATAATTAAATTACAATAATATAACTTTTTTGTAGAAACTACTATGGGCATCTCTCTAAAAGAAATGAATTTAGATCAGCAACGATACCGAGATGCAGTTTATAAAATGAATCAAATTATAATTTATAGGTAATATTCACAGGTTAAAATAAACTTTTATATCTGTGATATTTGGAGAAATGAATTAATATTAAATAATCACACAAACGCACGCACGTACGCACGTACGCATGCACGCACACATGAAGATAAATAATGAATTATATTCAATCTTATTTTTAATAATACTTTCATATATGTTTTATTAGAATACAAAATACAAAATATATGTATTGCAAATATAATAACAATATAAAATATTGTTTCAAATAAAATTATTTCAAATATTAGGTGTAGTAAAAAGAAATCCATTATTTTTCCATTCAATTTCATGGATTCAAATAATGGATTTCTTTTTACTATACCTAATACATTCTACTCAGCTCTGCTAATAATGCATGTATTACATGCTTTTGTTTTTTGTAATTATTAAAATATTAATAAATGATTAACAATTTAAAAAATCTTGTACAAAATAATACTATCATAATACTTAAAAACGTATATATTATATACATATATATTATAACATTTTATAACTATGATTTAGAATGATGAGGCAATGGCTGAGAAATGATTGGATATTCTCATTAACACCTAAAGGTAGAGAACAAGTAAAGATCCTGAAGATATTGCACGGATTTACTAAAAAAGTATGTAACAATTTTATCTTCTTTAATAATTTTGAATATTCTACTAAATAAAATCATTTTATCTTTTATAAAAATTATTTTAATTTCTTTCAAAATATTAATAAAACATTAATAAAACAATATTGATAAACATATCCTTAGTTCATTTACAAATGAAAAGAAAATTAATATATGATATGTGTAGATTATTGCAGAAAGAAAAGTTTATCATAAATATACCAATGGGCAATACTTAAAAAATTTTGGCGAAGAAGCAATTGTAGAGACAGATGATGTAGATAATATTAAAAGTACGTAATACATAGGGAAGTTGTGGATGTCTTAACTTCTATCATTTAATATTAAAAATTATTGTTGCATTAAAATTTAAATATATTATTATATTTAATTACTATTAAGTAACATTAAGTAACTATTAAGTAAACATTAACATACTATTAAGTAACATACACATTGCTGTGAATTAAATTACTTCAATATTTGTAATATAATTTAAATTTATTGTTAAGTAAAAACAATACAAAAAAATGTGCTTTATAAATTGGTATTTACATATTTATAAAATTTGATTTAGAACGAAAAAAAAGACTCGCTATGTTGGATCTTTTAATACTGGCGTCTCAAGAAAATCTTTTGACTGATTTAGATATTCGAGAAGAAGTTGATACCTTTATGTTTGAGGTAAGCATTTGGAACTTTTCTTCTTTCTTTAATTATGCATTATCTAAGTAGATATATATTAACGTAATATAATTACAGGGTCATGATACTACAGCAATGGGTATTTGTTTTGTTTTATCATTATTGGCTGAGCACAAAGATATACAGGTATTTTTCGTTTAAATGAATATTATGAAAAGAAAAGAATAATTCCTTTACTCAACAAAAATTTATTAAAATAGAAATAATAAAGAAATAATAAGTTCTTTGTGAGTCTGCATTCGCGTTTTTCGCGAGATTCTAAAATTCAATTAATTGAGATCCTAAACTAAAGATTAAATTCCGACAAAATTGCTGTTTTACCAAATCAATGGGACTTACAAACATATGATTTATGTGACATTAATACAACACTACATACTCTACTATATCAATTTTTTCGTAAAGGATTTTCATATCAAACTATTGTCTAAATTTAATTCTCTAAGAGCGTTATTTCTTCATGCAATCTATTAGTCTTCAATTTCGTGAGAGAGAGAGAGAGAGAGAGAGAGAGAGAGAGAGAGAGAGAGAGAGAGAGAGAGAGAGAGAGAGTAGTATATTATTAATAATAAATAATATATATATATAGTAGTAGTAGTAGTACGTACGTACGTACGTAAGTAACTAAGTAATTAACTTAATTAACTTA
>NW_012130073.1:5646391-5651151 GCF_000143395.1 Atta cephalotes
ATATTATATATATTATAGTAGTTAAGTAGTAGTAGTAGTAAGTTTAAGTTAATTTAATTTACTTATTTTATTACGTAGTATAGATATATANATNAGTNANGAGAGAGAGAGAGAGAAAAGAGATTTGCAGTTTTTATATTATAAAAAAAAATATCATGATTTGATAGATTTAGGTGCCATATCGGACTAAGAAATTATACTTAAAATCTTGATTTCAAAAATATTTTTTTCGTTCTCGACATAAATTTCACATATAGGATTAGTATTAATACCTATATTTTTATTTTGGATAAGGATTTCGTAATCTGTAAAAATAATGCGTACGAAAATCCTTTAAAAAAATTATTGCGTTTAATTAGTAAAACAGACGATTTTAGAATTCCTATAAATTGTTCTTTATTTATTTTAAATATACTCATACAAAGATATAAATATTATATAAAATTATATATTCAAAATTAAAATATATAATTTATACATATATCACATATATCTTTGAAAAAATGAAAACTTCTTTAAAATTATAAAGAAATTATTGTGAATGTATTTTTGTGTACGAAAGATATTATAAACATTAATAAAAAATGCTTAATTTAACATTGATATAGGATCGTGTTAGGAAAGAAATTAATGCTGTTATACAAGAAAATCAAGGAAAGCTTACTATGAAATCGCTGCTAGATCTACAATATTTAGAGAGATGTATAAAAGAAGCGTTGCGATTATATCCCAGTGTTTATTTCATATCACGAATGACTTCGGATTATGTACAATTAAAAACACGTACGTATCGTAACTTAATCTGTTAATATGTATATATACGTGTATTTTTAAACATATGAAATATATCATTTAATATTATATTATAAGAATATATAAAGTAACATGTTTTTATTTTGAATAAGATAAGATTTTTAAAAGCAATTTAGCATTTTTTAGCACTTTTAAAAGAACTTTATCTTAGATTCCTCTCACAATCACCAAATCATCCACATTATACGTTAGATACACAATACATTTTAACAAATTCTTCAATCATATACATTATACTTATGAACATAAATAATCGATATCTATAATATATATATATATATATATATATATATGAATACAGAAAACATAACTAACAAGTAAATCTATCCAAATATTACATTTTAATTTTAATAAGCTTTGAGTATGTTGTAATCTATAGGTCAAAATAAGAGACATGAATTTTTTTATATTTGCTCATATGGTCGTTAAGAGAGTAAAACACCCTCTTAAAAAAAAAATCAGTTTTTTTTATATTTCTGAGCTAATATCGAAATTGTAAAGACATAAAAAAGGTTTCAAATAAAAGTTTTATGGTTTTTAATGTACTTTATAACTGTTAACTTAAATTTTTTTGAAAATTTTATTTTTTTCGAAATCCTATCTCCTCAATTTTTGAAAATTTAAAAATTTGTTCTAATACATGTATGATAAAATTATATCGTAAAATGCATTTTTCAGAATGTATTTATATGTATAAGAAAAACATTTTTAAAAAAGCAAATATAGCAATAGATGCCATGGCAGCGGATACAGTTAGGGCGCGTGAATAGCGATGTAAAGATATATATAACTTATTTTTGAAAAAATGTCTTCGCAATAGAACTTTGTTATATATGGTTATATTTGTCGTTAAATATACTATAAGTTTTATAGTAGCTATAGGACAAACTTTTTAATTTTCAAAAATTAAGAGAGTAGGAGGATTTAGAAAAGAAAGACATTATAACAGTTCATTCAGATTTTCGAAAAATCTGAATGAACTGTTATAAAATATATTAAAAACCATAAAACTTTTATTTAAAATTTTTATTTATATTTTTTACCGCTTCGACAGTATTAGTTCAGAAATATAAGGGCGAATAAAAAAAATATGTACGTCTTCTTTTGATCTAAATTACAATATACTCAAAGCTTATCAAAATCACTTGGGGTGTAACACTTGGATAGGAGAAAGCAAGTCTAAAATGAAGAGATATGTAAAAGAGACCAGGGTAAGTCGTTATAGTCAGTTTTTTAGTTGCCATAGATGGCAGTACATTTTTATAAATTTTTATATGTGATTCTTATGATATTCTACAACTTTACTTAATTTAGTCGTCGTTTATATTTGAATTTTATAAAACGCTACGTACGTTTTCTTGATTTTTACTGTTAAAAGTAAATATTTCATTGTACATGGTCTGTCCAAAAAGTATCGGGACTACATTCATAAAAAAAATTTATTGTGTACAATGGATTAAAAATCTTCAAAATAACATCCTTCTGCATCAACATTGCCAGCGCTTCTGCCATATTTGGTATACCCTTTGGAAGTTTGCAACCGGAATCTTCTTCAGGCACTACGTCGCTTGCACTCTTTTCATCGTCCAGATAATGTCCTTTTAGATTTTGTTTCATCCGAGGGAAGAGAAAGAAGTCTGGCAGGGTCAAGTCTGAACTATAGAGAAGCAGCGTTGCCACGCTGTGCTTCGCCAGAAACTCCCTTATGCGTAGCGACATGTGACTCGGTGAATTGTCGATCCAGGAGAATCCAAGTATCAGCAATCTCCCTATGAACAGATGGCAAAAGTCTCAGAATTTTTTCAGTTTTATGCAAAACTTGATTGCATATCGTGCGTTGTATCTTGATTGCTGACACTACAAAACAACTGTTCACACTAGAAGCGATCTACACTTTGCAAAGACTCAGAGAGAGAGAAGTGGTGAGCTGGGTTATGGTGTCGTATACTTAAAATCTTTTACCAATAATCTTGCTCATGGAGACTATTCTGCATCCCTTCCCCTTGGCTAGAAAAAATCAATCCTGATACTTTTTGAATATACTATACTATGTACAAATCGCTTGTGTTATTATATGTATAAGTTAGAGGTATGTGATTATCTTTTGTTAGAGATATGATTATTCTTTTGTATATTTCTTTTATATACATTTGATTATAATAACATATTTTATTTGAATCGATATGTACTGGTTTTCGATTTGTATTTTTTCGAATTGAAAATAGAAGGTTGGAGCAAGGTTGTTACACTTCGATCGAAACAGGTTACAGTGTAACAACTTACCTCATTGAAAACAATTTTTTTTTTTCTACAGATTGATGCATAGATTTTTATAAATAGACTACTTCGTCTCCATGTTGAAGATAATGCTGAGTAGCGCCTTATTTGTGTTCATTCCACTCTCATGTATAAATCACACGAATAATAACGTTAGTGTTTTCACATAAATTTATGCGATATTCATAGACAGAACGCATACATATGCATACGTGAATTGAAGATCAACTCGGAATCAGGTTTATCTCTTTTTATTGAATCTAGTTATATCAGCAATCTAGTTATAAAAATCTGTGGAATGGTGTAATCTTACAAAAAAAAAACACAAACAGATCTATAATTGTAGAAAAGTATGCGACAAAGGAAGCGGCAAAGGAAGTTAAAGATGGCCACCAGTCTGTAAGAAAAGAGACATAGATACAAATTAGAAAAAAATTTATTGCGTAAAAAAAAATTAACTATTAGTTAAAGACTGTACTTGAAGCAATGCACAGGTAATTCATAAAATCATTAATTTAAATATATATATTAGTAAAGTAGTAGTGAAAAAAAATTGCTAATCAAAAATTGTAACAACTTGCCTCGGTCTCCTCTATCCGGTAATCGTTTAATATCACTTTATTTGTTTAGTCGATCTTATTATCTATTAATAATATGTCATTTCCCGATTTCCGATACCGATCTTCTCAGATCATATAAAGATTCATTATCTAAAATTTGAATATTCTTCCAATCAAATTCATAATTCAGAATAAAATATTCTTTTTTAAATATCAATCTTATATTTTCCAATAGATCGAAATTATCGCATTAACATTTCTGTTAAGCTAATTGTACGTATCTAGCTTAAGTTAAATCGACCAGATGTTTCATTTTTCAAATTTTAATGAAGCTTTCGATTAATATGTATTTGTATGTTGCGTTTTTCTGTTTTCAGAGTCATATTTATTACCTCCAAAAACAATGCTGCATCTTAATATCTATGGAGTCCATAGAGATCCCAATTTTTGGTCAAATCCAGAGATATTTGATCCAGATAGATTTTTGCCTGAGAAGATCCAAAATCGTCATCCTTACTCGTATTTACCATTCAGTGCTGGACCACGTAACTGCATCGGTAAAGTATTTAATAATATTCTTTTATACATAAACAAGTTTCAATATATATCAAATTATAGGTCAACGATTTGCTTTGCTGGAAATAAAGGCAATAATAGTCTCTCTGATTCATAATTTCTTCTTAGAGCCCATTGATTATTTAAAAAATGTACGATTAGTAGCTGATTTAGTGATCCGGCCTATTGATCCGCATCGCATAAAATTTATTCCAGTTAAAACATAAACATTAAAAGATAATTCATATTTTAAGAATTTAATGATGTTGCAAAAATAAAGAAAATTATCATATGTTTATAAATACATACGAATAATAAGAATAAACATCTCTATAAATATTAAACTTAAATAGCAATACATAGATTATGATATAAGTTAAGCCTATCTAGATTTATTAAGTGATAAGGTCTTTAAATATTATATTATATTGTTTAAAATAAAGCATTACAAATTTTTATCTCGGAAACATGGTATTAGTGAGAAAATTGTTCAGACAGAAGTACTAAAAATCTACTTACTTACGTATTTTAATTTTTCAGTTTAATAATGCTATA
>NW_012130073.1:5651171-5670134 GCF_000143395.1 Atta cephalotes
ATATATATATATATATATATACTAGTAGTAGTAGTAGTAGTAGTAGTAGTATATATATATATATATATATATATTATTATTATTATTATATATATATATATANAATAAATTTGTAATGTTTTATTTTGAACACTTGGTATATACATATTTTTATAAAAAGGTTTAATAAGCATTTTATAATAAAAAAATAAAATATGTAGTTAAGTAATTAATATTTATCAATATTTATTATATCGTTATATCTAATGTGCATATTATGTGAATAATAATTAAGTTAATTTTTTATAAAAGATATTGTAAAAGAAAATGAACAGTATATATTTTTTAAGTTTACAATGAAAATATTATATACAGATTTATTGCAGATTTATTTTTATGTAATATTTGAATGTTATGTTGCTGCTTTATCATTATATTACGATGCAGTCTAAATAATGTCTCTTTAATCATTCAGAATGATAACCTTCCTTTATCAACATTGCTCTTATAAACACAAAAATATAATAGATATAAGTCTGATAAAAATGTTGTTAATTAAGTAAGACGTAAGAAGATTTATACTTTGATTAAATAATTAATTACATTTGCAATGCATAAAAAATGTACGTGATGTTAACGTTTATGTAATAAAGAACTATTATTTTTATTATATATATTTTATTATGTATATTTATTAGCATATTTATAAAATTAAAAATATAAAGTTTAAAAAATATTACAAAAAATTAGTTAATTAGTTAATTAGAAACAATTCAAAAATATTTTTTATAGTATAACTGTTTCAGATTGTAAGTATTGTTAAACAAAAAGAAAATCAATTAAAAAATTTTCTATTAAATCTATGACTTTGATATTACTTGATATATTTTTTATTAGAATGAATGAATCTCCATTATGATGGAGAGAGGGGGAGAACATTTATAATCGGTACTCCATTAAATTATCATTGTAGTTTGTATTTGACTTTCGCACTAAAGAAGGTTCAACTCCAGAGTCGAAAAACGTTTGATTTAGATATCTATCTTGGTAAGTACATTCAAATTGAATTGCAAGTTATATCTCATCAATATATATAAATCAATATATATAAATCAGCAACGCTACCTCATAAAAACAACTCATTACCGTTACTATTCTTTTTCCTAAAAAATAACTCATTATCGTTACTCGTTATTGATTTGCAAAGGTAATTCGTTATCGTTACTCAAAATGTAACGAGTCGTTACTTTTTCGTTACTTTTTCTCTTGATACTAATAGAATATTATATAGCGTTTTTCATTGGCAAAACTTGTGTGCACTCAATACACATTAAAACTATTGTACATAATTCTAATTTAAATAAAAATGAGATATCTGAGAGGATAAAATGCCTAAAATATATTTACATCAAATATTATAATTTATATCAAATAACATAATAAAATGTATTGAGGATTTCGCAGTAACTTTAACTTGTTTCTATATTTTTATTAACTATACATCTTTACGTTGATTGTACAGCGGCTTTAAAGTGATCTGCATATAATAGCGTTTTTCATTAGCAGAATTAATACGCACTGAATGCATATTAGTTTTATTAATGAAAAACGCTATTATATGCAGATTCTTGCGGTAACTATAAAAAAGAAGGAAGAATTCTGTTTTTAGTAAGGAAAAAGCTAAAAGGCTAATGTATATACGCTCTAGTTATGATTAAAATTTTTACGTAAATAGAAATAAAGTAACGATAAAAGTAACTAGAAATCGTTACCATTACCTCAAAAACTTAACTATGTTATCATGAACGTTATTCAGAAGAAAATGTAACGTCATTACTCAAACGTTACCAAAAAAGTAATTTGTAAAAAAAATAATAGTAACGACGTTACAAATGCCAATCCTAAATAATAAATAAAGTAAAGTAAAGTATATAATAGTAAAGTAAATATATTATTAATTTAGATAAAATTAATATAGAAGATAATAGTAAAGTAAATATATTATTAATTTAGATAAAATTAATATAGAATCTTCAATATTATAACAAAATAATGAACAAATATTTGGGGAAATAGGACTCAGCGCGGAATCAAAGTAAAAATGTAATGATAAAATAATCTTCATTAGCTTATGTATTCGTATCAGCGATGACACAAGCCATTAGTGCAATTATAGAGTGAACATCACATTGCGTTACATTTTTCAATAAAAAAACAGCTTTTGGATTATAATTACATACTAGATATTAATAATTTAATGTGTTTGATTTATAACGTATTGGATTGGTTTATAACTTATTGAATGCGAATGAATCTAATGCATCAGTTTTGGTAAGTAACCATTAGATTCCGTTCTCTAAGTATATGATGGCCGCTTATTTTAACATTATGTTTCGTTTCTTAATTTTACTTTACAAAGGTTCTGTGAAATCCTTTCCTCAGGAAACTACTAGGAATCTTTTTGATACTGGAATATTTTTGATAAGATAAATTCTTTCTTTCTTCATTTTTTTGATAAGATGGTTGACAATGTGACTGTTGCATCCTCAGAACACGTATAATCGAATACATTGCCATTGATAATGATTAGAAGTAAGTCGAAATGAATCCGAACATTGTCACAAGTAAAAAATTATTGTTACATATATAATGAACTAATAAAGATCATTTTATCATTTGCGCATTTACTCTGGTTCACAAATCGAAATCAAACCAATATCGATTGATTTTTTTTATTTGATATAGATTTTTCTATTGATCTTCTATTGATCGAGGAAAGTCTCGAAGTTATATAGCCGTTTTCGTAGCTAGTCGCGACCAATTGTCTATGTGACCGCTGCAGATCGGTTATATTCGTGCTACGTGGCCTAAGAGGCGCCGAACCGGCAGCCTGTCTTGTCGTTCTTATGCTTATTCCGGTTTCTTGTACGTGTGTATGTATGTATGATAAAAAGGGCATGTAGTGGGCCCACTTTTCCTATACATCATTGGCGCAACATTTATAATAAAATATGCTACATAACATGCTCCCTCCGTTGAGAGGACATATGCCGATCAACTAGATTTTTGATGGTTCTGTTTGTGCAGACGAAGTACAATGTTCGATGTTCGCGTGACATTATTTAATTGGAAATAGACATTTCACCGATCGTTTTAATAATCCCGCATCGTTTTAACAGTTTGTACAACTCCTTCTTCACCGGGTATCTGCGACTCTGCCCAGGGCTCAATGCAGTAAATTTTTCTCCTTGATGAGAACGATTATTCCAAGAACGTTGATTCTTTCTCCGTCCTTGGTCCCTTTATGGCGAATTTGAAGCTCATTGAGATATTCTAGGCTTCAACATGTCCAGAAATCCTGTCGGACCTCGTAGATGTGCTGCCAGGTAGAGAGACGATTGGCTGGGACAGACGAGACATCAGACTCCGGTAGATTAATCAATGGTCAACCGATCAAATAATGAGCGGGTTAAGGCTAAAGGATCGTCGACAAGGACGAAATAGGTCTAGAATTTAGTATACCTTCGATTTCTATGATAAAGGTTTAATTTTTCAAATGTAAATAAAAGTTCACTGACCAAGCGCTGATGTTTGAATAACTTTACTGTGGATTCCCACAGTCCCCCGAAATGTGAAGCGATAGGAGGTATGAAATGTCACTTGATATGATGTTTGATAGCAAACTGATTTGTTATATTTTTGTGCCCGTCGGAGTTAAAAAGAACATAGAGTTCTTTTAATGGATTATTGGGTCCGCAAAAATTAGTCTCATTGTTCGTGTAAATATCTATTGGAATACCTTGCCTGGTTATGAAACGTCACAAAACCGCGAAAAATCGGTTGTCATATCGCTTACGATCTCTAAATGTACGTCCTTTACAGCCATGCAAACAACACGCACACGTAAATCTTGATTCGATTCTGATTTTTGTGTTTCTTTTCTTTGATATAGAATGGTCCGTAGAAATCTTTGAAGTGTTATCGAAAGGGAATGCGCTATGTACTCGAATAGTTGGTAGATTACTCATTTTATAATTAATTGTATCGGGGTCGAATCGGGAACGTACGCATGATCGCACTATTTTACGCGTTTGATTTCTATCGTCAAGAATCCAGACTCTTTGTCTGATAGCATATAAGGTTATTTGGATACCAGCATGGTAGTGTTGTTCATGGGTTTTTTTAATAATAAGGTCTGTCATAAAGTAATTTGGAAGTAGAATGGGATGTTTCTGTGTAAAGGCTAATTTTGATCTTCTAAGGCGGCCGCCGACGCAGATTAAACCATTTTCATCGATGAAAGGATTCACAACGTAGCAATATTATTTTTATTTATGGATTGTTTAGCCGCAAACTTCTTTAGTTCTTGTGAAAAATGAGAAATCTGTGTGATCTTTATTATCCTGATCTTAGCTTCGTCTAATTCTTTTATGCATAGTTCTCCTCGATACGTATTCGTCGGCCAAAAACGCAGGCATAATGTTATGATTCGTCTCAATTTTGAATAAGAGTATTTTCGGAGGATGTTACAAAAAATGATCACTATCTTTAAACAGATATTTCTCCGGCGCGGATATCTTAGTTAATTCTATCATTCTTATAGGCCATTTGTTTTCTTGTTAACCATGACGGCCCCATAAACTAGATTTGAATATTTAGAAAAGCGTCTGGTAATTGACCTCTAGAGAGCGTGTCGGCTGGATTGTCTTTAGATTTGATGTGTCGTCACATTTGGAAATCCATTATCTCTTGAATTTGTGCGACGCGATGTGACACGTGTATTTTTAAGAGATGGGGCGGAGTTCTCAACCAATGCAGCGTAATAGTTGAATCGTTCCATAATTATCACCTGTTTAATTCGTGTCGCGTATCTCGCGATATAACTTGGCCAATAAAAACGCGTCGCACAATTCCAACCGAGGGATAGTCATGATCTTTAAGTTAGTTTTGCGTGCGACTCAGTGATTTGGCACACAGAAGGCATTGTGCATTATTATATTTGTTGATTGAACGAATGTATAGACAAGCGCCGTAGTCTTTGATGCTTGCATCGCAAAAACCATGAATTTGGACGTCAGTCTAACCGGGAAGTATTACCCAGCATTCGATTGTTAATTCATTAATTGAGTTTAATTGGGTTGTGAACTCGGTCCATGCGGTGTATATAGTAGGAAGAATGGTCCCAATCTAATTTGTGTTGCCATAAATCCTGCATTATTAATGGCGTATAATATGACAGGACCTAGAATAGAGGGTCAAAGATTTTTACAATTTCAGAAATAACAGTTCGTTTTGTGATCTTCTCCGATTGATTAACTGTACATACTGAATAACATAACACGTCATCACGAGCATACCACGATATAACGTCTTCAAGGGATTGTCTTTATCAAATACGAGATCGGTATTTATGACATCGAGATCTAAATCATTGATGATTTATTTTTTGTTCGATGCTCACTGGCGAATATTGAACCCGCTCCGCGAAAATATTACTTCTTTTCGTAACGTATGCGCTTCCTCGATAGTGTTTGAGCCTGTTAATAAATCGTCCACGTATAAATATCTGTAGAGGACCACGGATGCTTTGGGATATTTATCGCGTTCGTCATCTGCTAGTTGTTGTATTGTGCGTATGGCAAAGTACATCAAATATGAGTGTATTAAGCTGAAAGAGTGTATTAAGCTTTTGATTGCCTTGACGCAAGAGGATGCGTTGGTACACGTGATCGTTTTCATGCAAAGACACTTATCGATACATCTTTTCTATATCTGCGAATAGAACGTATTTATATTCGCAGAATCGGAGTAGATGGATGAATAATGGATCTTGAATAATGAGTCCTACTAACAGTACATCATTTAAGAATAAACCATTGTTTTCGCGTCGAATACCATTACTTTGGTTGTATTGCTCGATGGTTTGATTACTGCGACATGTAATACCCTTCGTCAGACGCATCATCAATCAGAGTCATGCTTGTTTTAAATTTAGATATTCTTGAATAATTTGTGAGTAAGCTGTCTTCAAATCTAGATTTGAATTGAGCTTGCGCTCTAGTGAGTATAAACGTTTAAGAGCAGCGGTTCACCTAATTGTGATCCTTAAAAGGCAATCGCATCACATAGCGTCCGTGTTTATAGCATGTAATGTTTTTTGAGAAATGCGCTTCGCAATTGAGGTTTTCAATCGATTTCGGAGTGTCTCCTCGTCGTTATCTCCTCGATAATCCAAAATTTAGTAATCTGACTTTAAATCAACTAATGTACATACTACATTCCTAGGACAACTCAGCGATCTGCTTTCGCCTCTGACGATCCAGCTCAGACTCGTTTTTTGTAAGTGTAAGTCGTAGTCCCCTTTGGATAAATTGATCTGACCAGCTAAAAGGAGAGACAAAGTCGTCCCCGCGCCAATTAGTACGTCTACTGGATGTGATAAATAAAATTCGGGATCAGCTAATTTAACGTTCGATATTTTGACGGAGTCTCGCGGAAAAAGGTCGGATGGCACTAAGTCTGATATCGTTGGAACCGATAAACATGTTAACTTCTTGCAGAAATTGTTGTATATCGATCGAATGATAACACGAAGAATGCCCTTTGTCATCGTACTCATAAAATTGATTGATTGATAATGTGCACGTCGCGGTAGGGAGTTTTAAATATTTAGCCAATCTTTCGGAGATGAAATTGGCGCACGTATCCAGCAAAGCTCGACATTTAACTAGATTGTATTCAATATCGTGCATAAATATCATCGCGGTCATCATCAATTGTGGCGTGAATGTAGGAGAGATCATTGTTAGACACGTCGCGCTATCCCTCACCTTTCTTTATTAGTCATGCGGTTTTTTCTGATGTCAACTCTATCGCTTCGGTCATGATAGTTGCAGGTGAATGTCTTAAGATGTAATAGTGTATTATGTTTTTGACAAATAGTGCAGTTTGTGTAGTTGCAAGGCTTGCCTTTATATAAAGGTTGGCAATCATAACATAGTTTTGCGTTTTTCATCACTTCGATGCGTTTGAAAATGTCTAATCGTTTGAATGTATCGCATTTAAACAGTAGATGTAATTTGTTTTTACACGCTGCGCAGTTATTCATTAATCATAAAGATCTTATTGGATGCTCGTGCTCTTTTAGCGGGAGGCGAAAATTTGTCGTCATTCCGTTTGAACGCTTCTAGCGTCGAATACGTTTGGACACACGAACCACGTGTTCGATACAGAAATCCATATAATTCATCGATTTTTGGGAAATCGTCTCTTTTAAGCGCTTTTTCCCATTTTTCCGCGGTCTTTTTCGGTAGTTTACTTTCTAATATATTAACAAGTATTTCTGAACTTACGTCGACTCCCAGCGCGTTCAATGATGCGACATGTTGCTGCGCGTCGGCGAGCCTTGATAAGCCATCAGTCGGTTCTTTTTTTAGAATCAGCAAATTGATAAGCAAAAATAAATGTCGTGAAATCAAGACTCATTTCACTTCATGCGCGCTTCAATAAATCCCATGCCTTGCGATAATTTGTTCCTTCGATCGATAAAATTTTTATTTTGTTGGCCGTTTCGCCTGTCAAAGCTGATTGTAAATATTGTAATTTTTCCACCTCAGATAACTCGGATCGAGTATCTATCATCGCGACGAATGCATTTTTGAAGGATAGCCAATTTTCGTAATGTCCGTCGAAATTCGATAACGATGCTTCGAATAGTTTTATCCTTCACTTCGCGACGGTCGCGGCGCTCGCGTCAATGGGGGAAGAGGTATCGCTCGCGGTGCCTTTCGAGACAACGCTATTGTTGGACACGACCGTATTTAATAACTCGTCAATTTGGCCTGCAAGCGAATAATCTTTCTTGAACATTGGTAAATTCATCCTTATGATTGTTGTTCGAATCTAGTAATATGAATTCGTCGTTAAATTCTTCATACGCATGATAAAGCTTGATAACACCATATGTAATCTTAAAGGACTTATCATACTTTTTTTCGAGAAGATTCGATAAACTATTCGATAAACTGATCTGCGACTTCAATGATGTTCGCTTTTGAACAAGTAGCTTGATTCTATCAGCCATAATTGGAAATGATGCGAAAAAAGAGAAAGGAATGAAGGAATTTACTTGAACGAATATTAGATAGATATGCGTATATGTTGTATTCTCCGTTAGCCTATGTCTCGTCTTGTGATCTAACCCGCTTTGTTCGCTTCTTGGTTTCAATCATCCGACTTCGATCGTCATATGAATTTCGTTCGCCCGTGATTGTTTGGAAATCCTGGATTGGCAGGATCTCGATCCAAATATCGTTCGCATTCTCCTTGCGAACGATCTCACAGGAAGTTGTGTAGTGAAAAATAGTCCAGAGATCTTTCAACATTATTTATTGAATAGTAATACAGAATATTAATATATGTTCAGGCAAGATCTCTTAACCTTTGAAAAAGACTCGACTTCGTATCTCTGTAGATTCGGCTACAGAAAAACGCTTGTTGTTTTCTTATGAGATCGTTTCGATAGCTCGATTAGCTTCGGACCTGAACCCAAATCGAGGAGGATCTCAAAGTTATATAGTCGTTTTTGTAGCTAATCGCCTATGTGACCGATTGGTGATCGTTGCAGCTCAGTTGTAACCAATCGTGCTACGTGGCCTAAGAGATGCCGAACCAGCAGCCTGTCTCGTCGTTCTTATCTTTATCCCGATAAGATTCCGTTTTTTGTGCGTGTGTGTGTGTACGTATGTGATAAAAAGAGTAGTGGCCTACTTTTCCTATATATGGTTGGCGCAACATTTACAATAATATATGCCACATAACACATTGAATAAAGCAATTGATATAACTCAATGTATGATAAAAGCATGCTAAAAGGATTCTAAAGCCATCTGTATTATCGATTAAATAAATCATATAATTTTTAACATATTCTTTTTCTCTTTCACAAATTTGAAAATCCTTTTTCAGGATTGAAATATACGCATTACTACGTGTTTGTGAGGTGAAATTATGCTGAGATTTATGCCGAGAACGACCAAAAATTTTGAAATTGATATATTTTTTATCATTCTTATTTTTTCTTAGTGTAACATGACGTCTCAAGCTGTCAAGTCATAACATTTACTTGATACAAAAGTTTTGCAATCTGTACTTACGAAATAGTAATCCACAAACATGTAGTTTGTATGAATAAATAACATTGAGTTCTTAGACTAAGACTTATGGTATGAAATGACTTATGGAATTAACATTCTAGTGCTGTCCTGATATGATGCAAACGCAGAATTACTTTAGTGTTATGACAAATTTCATTGTCAGAAACATCAGTGCAACATTCTTTGAACTCGTTCGGTTGGTCCGAATATAAATTCAGCACGATACTAGGTCAATTTTTATTTGCCGAATACGATAATTTTAACGCACAGAGACAGTGCAGTGTGTAGTACGGTTTGCTGAATTCGCTATTAGACGCTTTATCTCGAAGAATTTGTTATACGAAAATTAATACGAATATGATTGCGTATATCATAGATTGAGATATTGGTGTGATAGTAAATGATAAAAACAATGATTTCTGATGATTTCGTCAAAGTTTGAACTTCACTTTAAAATCTTCTTAAATGTCCGAAAAAATACAAAATTTCCTCTTCAAAATGCTTTATTCTAAAATTTAAATGGTAATTTTTTGCTGAATTATCAAAAAAAAAAGATTTTTTTATGTTTTTTTAAATATTGGTAAATTGATTTGTAATACCGTTGTCATTAGGGAGTCTAATGCGTATTTCGAAATAAAATGAAAATTACAAAGTAATCAAATTCATTAAGTATTCACCAATAAAATTATAAATATTTTAGCAATTTTTCTCACTTTTTCACACTTTTTTTTGGTGTTTCAAGATACACAATATCGACTACCAATTTAAATTGCTACCATTTTGTTCAAGCCATGTTGTATTAATTGTTTGAAATTACATCCATATGTGTGTGATATGTGTACACGCGCGCGCGTATATATTTTTTTTTACAAAAGAAACAATGAAATTTCTCAGTATATGTTGCGGGCAAAGTCCACAAGTGGGCAGTGTCGACATTGTGGACGAGTTAACATTGCCCAAAGCGATTGAGTTGGGCAATGTTAACATGGCCTGGGCAGTGCTAATATTACACAGCATCAGGCAACTCGAGCAATGTTAACACTGTCCACTATGCGGATTTTGCCTGTAATATAACAAATCCATTCGGGCTTTTCACAGTGTACGAGTATGTATTCAGATAGGCTAGAGCTTGTTAAAATTGCCAATTCCAATTGGATTTAAGTAGCCTATTGCCTCCCTCTTATTTCTCACACGTACAGATGTAATTTTAAATAAACAACTCGATATGTCTTGGACAGAATCGCAGTAGTTTAAACTGATGACGGCAACATTACAAATTACAATTTATCGTTATTTTGTATATATAATTTATTTTTCCTCAGATTGATATAACTCATTAGTGAAAAATTATCATATCGAGTTTCACAATAGTATTTTGAAGAGGAAACTTTGAATTTTCACGCGCTTTTTATTGGATTGATGTCGACTGCTTCCATGCAATTTCGGAAACTGAACTTTCATTTATCAATTTTGCAGATTCTCATTCTAACATCGGCTATTAAAAAATTAGTTATCCCGTTCAATCGACACTAAAAGTTTCTCAAAATATAGACTTCAAACTTCAGTTTCATTTTTTAAGCATTTTTGTATCATAATTATTTACTGTGTTACAAGTATTTAAACTTTCCTAAATTTTTTCTAATTTTCTGTTATAGATATTTTTCTTTGACAGAGTGTATTTGATTTTTTTCTTAGAGTCACAACATTATTTTTATTTTAATTTGAATGCATTATATTCTATCTGTTATATATTAAAAATTGTAATCTGTTTAAAATTTCTTTATTGATAAAATACTTTATTGATAATTAATATCTTTTATTTGTTATAAATATTTAGGACACTGAAATAACTTTATAACTATTTGATTTGAAGCAAATATCACGTATTTTAATACGTGTGAATAAAAAATTAAGCAGAAAGTTGAAGAAAACTGAATTGGATTGATAATCAGATCAACAATGATTGTTATCACATTGATACTATTTGTTCTTATTATATTGATATACAATTATTACGTGCATTACGGACGAAATGGACGCCTTATTAACCTTATACCAGGACCATCAAGTTATCCAATTATTGGTCATGTACTAATGTTACAAGGTTCACGAGGTAAATTGAAACTTTTAATATTTCCATAAATTACCTAACTCTAAAATGTGCAATTATCAATATTACCATGTGTTTAATAATTACATAAAGTTATCAATAAGTTTAATAATAACTCTTTTTAAGTAATAACATTTGTTTTCTTAATTAGATAGTTGTTATTTATTCAATATCTACATCTCAATAAAACGATTCAAATTATATGTACTGCGTACATAATTTATATTTCACCTAACATTTTTAGGTGACAAATAAGGAAATAAATATTATTACACAGAAAAAATAAATTAATTACATATGTACATATGTATAACATATTACAAAATATTTATCATTAAATTTTTCTAGTAAGGTTTTAAAATTTACAATACATTTTTCAGAGAATCTCTGGAAACTTCTGATTACGATAACTGATAAATATTATCCGATTTGTAAAATTTGGGGATTTTTTACGCCTATTGTATCACTCCGTGATCCGGATGATATGGAGGTAATAAAATAGAAAGTGTTTATGAAAACCGATTACTTAAAATTGATAAAATGTCTGAGATATTTTCTTATAGTATCTTCATTAAAATTAAGTTAAATAATATTTAATTCAGTATCTGTAATTTCAGGCAATATTAAATAACATGAAACATATCAATAAGAGTTTAATTTATGATGTTTTACTTCCTTGGTTCAATACAGGTCTTCTCACTAGTGGAGGTAAAATAATGCGTGTGAGATTAAAAAATATAATATCTGTAATTGTATATGAGTTTTATTATTATATTCTGCTCTAATTATAGAAAATTCCAATTACATAAACGATTAAAACTTTGCAACTAAGCCAAATATTATTTTAAATAACAACCTTTTTTGATTATAATTTATTCAGTAAATCTATGTATAATGTAGATATATTCAGTAAAGAGAATATGTGTATACAGAAAGATATCCTTACGAATTTTATCATAGTTTTTACATATATAATCTCAAGTATACAAAAATAATCAAACTACTCATATATCACAGATCCTTTTTTTGTATAATAAATTTTATTTCTTCATTGATAAAATTTTTATTATGTGATATCAATAATGTATAATACATATTTTTATTGAGTAAATATTTTTAAAAAATAATAAAAATATTTAATAAATTCTTTGTTCATTAATATGTTTATTAAATGATAACTGAGAAATTTCATTAGAACGCGTAAAAGAAGAGAAAAATTTTAAATAATTGGTGCTAAGTAAAAAAATTAATTAATTAGAAATTATGTTGAGAAGTAAGAGATTTTACCTATAGAGCAGCATATATGTATGTTCAAATTTTTATATATAGATGTATGTATAGATGTATGTATATTTTATATATAGATGTATGTATAGTTTAACAATGTAATTTTTTATTTTATTCTCTCTGTTTTAGGCACTAAATGGCAATCTCGTCGAAAGATATTAACTCCAGCATTTCATTTTAATATACTGCAGCATTTTGTTGAGATTTTGATCGAGGAGAGCGAAAATATGACAAAATCTTTGAAAAATACAGGAGGCACTGTTGTAAAAGATTTAATACCGTTTATTAGTGAACATACACTGAATGCAATATGCGGTATTGTATCTCATTTTTATAACTATATATATATATAATATTTTATTCCGGAAAAAAAGATAAAACATGAAATATTAATTAATAAATATATGCATTAATATATAAATCAATATAATAAATCTATTTATTACAACATAAGATATTTTAAAATAATTGATTACATATAATATCTTAACAAATATATTTGCAAAATTTTAACAAATTGCATTTGCAGAAACTGCCATGGGCATTTCTCTACGAGACCAAGGTGCGTACCAACAACGATATCGAAAAGCGGTTCATGAAATGGGCGAAATTGTCATGTATAGGTAACTTACATATAAATACTATGAACAATTGCGATAGCTTGGTAAAACACTTGGTCCAATTAGTCTCATACCAGTTAAAATATTTTTTAGGTAAAACTCAGAAACTGTAAATATATATTGGGAGTACAAATTAGTTCGGTCCGTTTTTTTTGTGTTCAAAAATGCATTTATTTTAAAACAAAATGAATAAACAGATCAATTAAAGTATTGTCCATCTGCCTACTACTTTTTCTCATCTCTCAGGCAATTTTCGAATTCCATCTCGAAAAAATGTCTTGGAGGCAATCCAATTTTGGAGCCAATTTTTAATTTCTGCGAAAGAAGTGAACCAGTGACTTGCTGTTCCTTCGGAACAACCAGTAATCAGAAGGAGCAATGTCCAGAGAATAGGTGCGGTAAAACATCCCATTTGAGCGTTTCCAAATATTTTTTACGACTTTAGCGACATGAGGCCGAGCGTTGTCATGAAGAAGAATAACTTTATCATGTCTTTGCTCGCATTCCGGCCGTTTTTCTCGCAATGCACGGCTCAAATGAATCAATTGTAGCCGATCGCCCGTAATGGAATCATTAGGTTTCAGCAGCTCATAGTAAACAAGATCCTTTTGGTCCTACCAGATATAGAGCATGATCTTCGAACCATGAATAGTCGGCCGTGGTGTTGATGTTGAGATCGATGGCAATGAGATCGACCGGGCTTAGCGTAGTATTTTTTCTTCTTGAGATTATCGTAGAATATCAACTTCTCATCTCCAGTCACAATCCGATGCAAAAAACCTTTTCTCTGTTGCCTTTGAATCAGCTGTTCGCAAGTGAAAAATCATCTTTCAACGTTTCTCGGTTTCAGTTCATAAGGCACCCAATTTCCTTGTTTTTGAATTATTCCATGGCTCTCAATCGTACAGAAACGGCTTGTTGAGTTAACCCCCAATGATTCTGCAAGCTCCTCTTGCGTTTGATCACTTTGATCTTCTTCGAATAATGTCTCTAATTCTTTGTCTTCGAATTTTTTTGCTGTTCAGAGCCAGGCTTGTCTTCAACGCTGAAATCTCCATCCTTGAAACGTCGAAACCATTCCCTACATGATTTATTAGTTGGAGCAGTGTCATCATAAACTTCGACAAGCATTCGATGGGCTTCAGTTGCATTTTTCTTCCAATTAAAGCAGAAAATCAAAATCTCCCGCAAATGCTGCTTGGTTAACACAAAGTTCAACATTTCAAACACAGTAAAAATCAAGGTTTTTGTATGAAACTCAAAGCGATATAAACTGAATATTATTAGCAGATGTTTAACTTCTCTGAAATCGCCAAAATCACTATGAACCATTCACAACAGCTGGAGCCATTTTTAGAAAACGGACCGAATTAATTTGTACTTCCAATAGCAACTTGAACATTAAAATTAAAAATATATTAATAAATATATTAATAATTTAGATAAAAAAACATCTAGTTTTTATCAATTACTTCAATTACTACGTAAACTAAAAGAACACTGACATAATACTTTATTTTTAATTTTATTTTTTATGCATAAAAACAAATATATTCAGCTAAACACAGATTATCAGTATTCTAAGTCTCTGCGCAATCTTACGCAAGTATAGATGAGTCTACATGCGTTTCAGTTACTGAGATATTGTTTCAGTTGAGAACTTCAGTTGTGAGATTTTTGCATGTCTCAATTTGCCCCTTGGCTCAATTATCCCTGTTTTACTCTATTGAATACAATATGATCTATCCAAATGTTTACAGCTTTTGAAATGTTGAACGTTTAAATAACATGATACATAAACAAAAGATACATAAAATAAAAAATATTTATCCAATTGCATTTTTATTCAATTGTAACAAAATTGTCTTAAAAAGACACAATATTTATATAAAGCATTCAATATATCCTATTAGCATAAATTTTATTATTATTAAATGTAAATTAATTAAGAATTTTTCAAGTAGTTATAATGCTATTAAAATTGATAATAAAATTAAAAACAGCTTTCACAAAATACAATCATCTCTTTAATATAGCATATTTATTATTCAATAATTATGATTTAGATTAATGAGGCAGTGGCTGCGATACAATTGGATCTTCTCATTGATATCAAAAGGCAAAAAACAAGCAAAAATTTTGAGGATACTACACGGATTTACTGAACGAGTATATTAAAATTATTTTTTAATGTTTGCTTATATAACTCATATTACGTAAAATTATATTATAAAAATTCCATAAATTTGAAATTGTTATATGATATTTTATATGTTCTTAGTGTATTTATATTAAAAAAGTTTAGTGTATTTATTATCAGAAAAGATTGAGATGGCTCTTTTTGTCTACAGCATCGTTTGTCGTTCATTCGTGCACAAAAATTATTGCCAAAAATTATGGCTCGATTATCTACAAGTACTTTTGCACACAATAATTGTAGGCAATTATTATGTAGGTAATAATACATGTAGACAATAATACATGTAAGCAAATGTGACTTCATTCCTGAAATTTTTATTTGTTCGCAAAAGTGATGTAGGCAAACAATACTGTAGGCAATTGATTTGTAAGCAAACGGGATCTTTCGAAAAAGATTAATATGATAATTGTATAGATTATTGCGAAAAGAAAACTTTATCAAGAATGTACCAATAATCAATACTTAAAAGATTTTGATAGTGACACAATGACAGAGACAAGTGACGTAGAAACGATTAAAAGTACGTACAATTATTAGAATCTCTTCTGTAATTTCGATTGGCATGTAATATTATAAATTATTTTTTTACATATTATTAATTATGCAATTTAAATTTTAAACAAAATTAATATCACTTAATAAAAATATCATAGAATTATATTAGAGATTAACATTAACATTTTAATTTATACATTAACATTTTAGTTCGGAAAAAGCGGCTTGCATTATTGGATCTTTTAATAGCAGCGTCTCGAAAAGGTCTTTTAACTGATTTAGATATCAGAGAAGAAGTGGATACTTTTATGTTCGAGGTATTTTATATACGTGGTGTGGATAAAATATTCGTACACTGAATTTTTTTTCTGCTAACGTAGCAACATTATAGGTTTCTGCAGTGGTGTGGTACGTACGAAGTTTAATGAACATGTTCAGTACAATTTTGTCACTAATGCATGCAGGTTTGTGAGCAATAATTGTGAGAAAGTGTAATTTTTTGCACCATTTTTCGAATAAAACTTGATATTTTGACAAAACAGAAAATCAAATTCCTGAAATTCGAGAAGAATAAGTTAGAAAAGTTCATCAAATGTTACAGATGGTTTGATTATAAAATTTTATCCAATTCTTTCCTAATTTCACAAGAAATTTGATTCTCTGTTTTGTCAAAACATCACGCTCTATTCTAATGGTGCAAAAAAATTATTCTCACAATTATTGACACAAAAACCTGCAAATATTAGTGATCAAAATTGTATTGAACGTGTTCATTAGACTTTCTACTACATGCCACGCCACTGTAGAAACTTACAGTATTGCTACGTTGGCAGAAAAAATTCAGTTCACGAAATTTTTATTCATTATATAATCATTTTATAATCTTTTCTAAATTTTTCTATTCATTATTTACACATATAATGATATATATATATGTAATTATAGGGTCATGACACTATAGCAAAGGGTATATGTTTTGCTCTTTTATTACTAGCTGAACATAAGGACATTCAGGTATCTTTCGTTAAATGAGCATTATTATGTAGATAGAATTTTTTTCAATTAACAAAATTAACAATATCAATACACAGAATCGTGTCAGAGATGAAATCAGGACTGCTATAGAAGAAAATGGAAAGAAATTTACTATAAATATATTGCAAAATTTGTCATACTTAGATAGATGTATAAAAGAAGTATTGCGTTTGTATCCCAGTGTTTATTTTATATCACGAATTACATCGGAAGACATAAAATTAAGTATGTAATTAATATTTCGTATAAATAATTTTTAACATACTACAATATAAAATGAATGTAGAAATGTAATAAAATTTAACATAAATATTTATAAAATACAATATTATGATAGCTAACATTACAATAGTACTTTTTGTTGAAACAAATTTAATTTTTTTTTTATTTTAATAAGCCGTATGCAATCTATTTAATATTTTCTAAATTAAAAAAAAATATACTTTACAGAGTCATATATAATACCCGCTAAAACAATTGTGCATCTTAATATCTATGGACTCCACAGGGATCCTAATTTTTGGCCAAATCCAGAGATATTTGATCCTGATAGATTTTTGTTAGAGAAAATTCGAAATCGCCATCCTTACTCGTATTTACCATTCAGTGCTGGACCACGTAACTGTATTGGTAAGTTAGATCTTCGATATTTTTTCATATAAAAAATTTGAGGTATATAACAAATTGCAGGCCAACGATTCGCTCTACTAGAGATGAAAGCAATGATAGCCTCTCTGATTCATAATTTCTACTTGGAGCCTATTGATTACTTAAAGGATTTGCAAATGGAAATTGATTTAGTGCTGCACCCTGTTCATCCACTTCGTGTAAAATTTGTTCCCATTGTTAAAATGCATGCAACTATTTAACGCGAATGCATCCTTTAAGAGGCAAAAATTGAAAAATTGAAAATTGTTAAATATATTATAAGTATGTTATAACTTGTTTATATATACACATTCACCCGCTTATGTATAATAAAGATTATAATCATATTATCACGTGTTATTTATGAATTGATATTTATGAATTTGATATTTATCAAAATAATTTGTACTTCATTTACATTTTCAAAAAAGATTTGTCACAGCTAGCAATCGACCGTTATAAATTCAAAAAATTAATCTGCAAAATAAGAGAAATTTATGTACTATTTACATTTTTACATAATTTATTTATATATTTTATTTTTTTAATTGTTGTTATTTTAATATTTATCTTTCTATTATTTACAAAAAAAATTCATATCTCAGATGAGAAGAAAGTTCATATTGTAAACATATCAATATTCACTCTGTTGATTTGACTGTAAAAAGATACATCAAAACGAAAATAATGTTAAACATATGAAAGCATAAAAATTGTTTCATATCTTCGCATTTGTTCAGTTTTTTTGTTATACATTATTGTTCAGTTATTGCAAATAAAATTGTCGAACACAAATTATGACATATGTTCCGCTTAATTACGCGGTTTAAAAGAATCAACTGATTTCGTCAATCGTTGCTTGTACATGTCCTTGACATGAAATAATCCATCGAGGCATTTGATATTATCATAAAAAAAGATTTTTTTTAAGAGAAAAAAAATTTATTTATACTATCAGAATTTTAAAATTTCATGCGAATGTTATGCGTGCATCACTTATTTCGTGCTCACGAAAAGCTTTAATTTTGTGACACAATTTGTTAAGGTGTCTTCAGAATTCAGGTTAACGTTAGCCAATATTAGCAAATATCATACAAACATGATGTACATAATTATCTATACTAAATGTAGACCTAGTCTTTAGCAAATGTATGCAAAATTAGCATATACATTGGTCATATATTATATGATCTGAAGGATTTATTAATACAAATTTTTTTATGTTATAAACACGAACACACACACGCGCGCGCGCGTGTGTGTGTGTGTGTGTGTATATATATATATATATATATATATCATTAAAATTAAAAAATAAAACTTTTTTAATAATAAAAATTATATAATATTCTCGATATAAATATTATATCAAGTAACATATAAATATTTATAAAATCGAATCATAATATTTTTGTTTGCAATATTATATATTTT
>NW_012130073.1:5670656-5681620 GCF_000143395.1 Atta cephalotes
ATTTTAAATTAATTAATTTATTAGTAGTATATATATATATATATATATATATATATATATATATATATATATTATTAGTTAGTTAGTTAGTTGTTGTTAGTGTGTGTGTGTGTGTGTGTGTGTGTGTGTATGTGTGTGTGTGTGTGTGTGTGTGTGTGTGTGTGTGTGTGTGTGTGTGTGTGTGTGTGTATATCATTATCATCATCTCTTATTGCTCGAGGCCGAGCGTGGTTCTCTTCTCTCATATGCCTGTGATATGCACGCTGATTGTACACAATCATATGGGAAATACTATTTAAAGTTGATTCCGATGATTTTTTGAGAGATTTTTTAGAGAAGTTCTTTTGGCAAAGATACATTCGGTTGCTATTGCCTGAGAGGAGCTACGAGCGTTCGAAAAATTTTTCGGTTCTGTCTGGGATCGAATCCGGAATCTCTGGCAGTCTCGTGTGCTACCGCTACGTTACGCTTGCACTCATATATATATAAAATATTTTTAAAATTATAAAATAAATATATACTACGCTTATAGCATACATAACAAGAATCATAATCATCTGTTCTTTATCGATAAAGTTTCTATATTAGTATAACACACGGTTACAATAAGTTGAAGTGAAAATATACATGTTTGTTTCACTTTAATTTTTGCGTGTGCAACAGTTTCGAGAGTTCGGCGGATATTTAAAAAACAAATGGATATTTAATATCTTTTAAAACAGTTAAATATCTTAAAATTTATTAACTTCAGAGATTTCAATTTTTGATTGTATACAGAGATATTTGATTTAGTCAGATTTTTGGCTAAGAAGATTCGAAATTGTTATTATTATTCGTGTTTACCATTCAATGTTGGATCATAGTAATTAGATCAATTAGCTCTATTTTTCATTCTCTGATATAAACAAATTATGCTATATATACATGCATATATATATACTTTTCTTATTTAAACCGAAATATGTTAAGAATCGACAGATGTGATTTCTTAAGAGTAATATGTAAGAGATATGTAAGAGATATGTATGTGAAAATATTTTATTAATGAGCAAAAATTATTCAAGTGCAAAATCATGCTTAAATATGTGAGAAATTATTTTATTTTTTCATAAGTTTGATTTGCATGAATTTATTAAAATTGTATCCGAAATAGAATCTTAATTCTACCCCATTATCATAAATTTCTCAGATAATATTATAATCGCAGTATAATGTAATAAAGAGGCTTCCAAAGGCCTTTCCTAAATAATATGATTTCAATATCCACATTTCATGTTTATTCCATTTGACATGACGTGGAGATATCTCATTGGTTAAAATCCTCGTCAGACATGACGTAGTAGTTATCGAATTACATTTATAAGAAGTTACTGTGTCTGTTTAAATCAAAGATGTGATGGCAGTAAGATAATTCTACTATCGTTTGCTAAAGTTGTGACAAAGTTCTCTCAGTTATAATTTTATCATTTATATAATTTTATGAATAAATTATTGAATAATTTATAAAATTAAGTTGTAAAGTGTAATATAAGTATCTAAAAGAATTTCTAGAAATATAAGTATCTAAACGAGTTTAAAAAGTAACAAATATTTAAATAAAAATCAGTAATAGTAACTTATAAATACTTCGTATACTAAGGTAAGTTATTTTTTATTCTATATTGTATTATAATATAAGTATAAATCGTTGAAGGAAAAATTTAAACTTGCTTTAATTATGACTTAATTTAACCATAGATCAAGTTTGGCATAAACATCTTCGCATAAAACATAATTTTTAAAAATTATACGATATTTTTGTTTTAATGATACAATTTTTAGACAGAATCATTTTGAAATATAAATATTGTTATGAAATATTATTTTATAGAACTATATTGCATATTTATATACATTAAAATAGGAAAAGAAATACATGTAAGAAATTTTTTTATATTCATTTTTTTCGTTAGTAGTGCACGTCTTTCAATTAATTAATTATATGATTCATATACAGAATCTTTGTATTACTGTTAGTACCTAGAGTCCCTATAAAAGAGTTGCGTCAATGTGAAATAAAAAAGTAATAGCATCTAAGAGGGATTCTATTAGAGAGAAGGGACCTTTCTACTACAGCAGGTCTAGTACGGTAGAGCATGGTGGAAGTTTTGATTAATAAAGTGATGAAATTATTTTAGAGATATCAAAATTATAAATAGATAAGCTTATATATTATTATAAAGATTTTGAATTAAAAATATATTGCATAAAAGATACAGATATTATATGATAACGTCAAAAATAATATTTTAATCTTGTTATCAATCATATAATTTTAACGCCTTCTTTCGCAGAAAATATAATTAAGATATAATTAAAACATATTATCAAAAAGGACATTTAAAATTCCCAGTATATAGTAGTTTGATGGTGGCAAGACATTTTAATGTAAAATAAAAGTATTGTTAAATAAAAGTGTTATTTCATTACTGTTTCGTATTATCACTATTTCAATTCTAAAAGTGTAAAACTAGTTCAGCTGTAGAAAATAGATCTACTTCTGTCAATATTTTGTAATTTAATATAAGTTCTACTTATCAATATTATATAATTTAACGTAAATTCTACTCTCACATTTCTAAAATCACCGCGTTTACGATACTCAAAGTGGAGATATAAAAATCAATGATTGGTTCCGTTATTTTGCTTCAAAGTCAATGAAAATTTTGAAGATTGACGCGACTCTCTTATAGGGATTCTATCAGTACTTATTAATTTTTTTGTTTCTCCTACACATAAAGTATTCTAATAAAAATTATGTAACATTTTTATTTTAATCAAATAGAATAAAATAAGATAGCTAGAGTTATATTCTAAATAAAATAAAATTTGTAAAATTTGTAAGTTTTTATTAATTTTTTTACTAAACTATAAAATTTATATCTGCTTATTAATTATCGCATAAAAAGGGAACAATAAAAATCAATGATTTTAATTTAAATAATTTCTTCAAGAATAAAAATAAATATATTATTATAAGTAAAAAATCGCATAACGTATTATTATAAACATATTTTACAATAGGTAAAATGCAAACCGCGGCTAAGAGATATTCCTCTTGTAAACAGATAGAACAGACAAAACTAAATGGAAAAGTTCTTTAGCAATTTGCAAGTTTCTTTAACAAATAATGAAAAATTAATTTTTAGAAATCAATAAATTAGTGTCATATAATTTGATGAAAGGGATTTTCACAGGGACAGATTAGTGTTTTCAGTTGCTATGGCATGTGTGTAAAGCATTGGGGAAAACGCTCTAAACAATAACGGCTATACATGAATAAAATGGAAATAATACTATTTTTGAAGGTAAATAATATTTTCTATATCGTAAGATTATTCTCTGTTAAAAAACATTGGAAACACGAGAACTAAGAATTAAGTGTCGTTCATGTGTAATTGCTTGAACGCTCCTTTTAATGCATCGTTGCAATTGAAAACGCTGAGCTGTCTCTTTTTGTTGAAATGTCAACAAATTAATGTTTGCAAATATTTATTAACAATTTCTCATTAATTATTAAGAAATTCACAAAATAATATTTATTCAGTTTAATTCGCTTTACTTGCTTATTACTTGAGAAGCATAATAATTATACGTATATGTAGAACAAGGTTACCAATATCGACATATCACTTTCTCTTTGAATAATATTTCTTATACAAAAGCTAAAAATAAAAAAAAACTTTAGAAACATAAATATAAACTAGAAAGTGTTTCCTATCCTAAATAATATAGCAGTTTTTATAATATTTGCAATTTTACAATAATTAATTTTTTCGCAAGATAAGCAAAAATTAACATCTGACATAATGAGTTCTAAAATTAAGTGCATTGTAGGCAATAATGCTATATATTCCAATTCTTTTTCTCTCGCAGGAGTCTGCACAAAATACCTACAAATGTATAAAATTTTTTATATAGAATTTTTGTATAGAATTTTTTAACTTTGATATAAAATATTTTTTGATGATATGTACTTTATACTGTTCTGCAAATATTTAACGCGCAGTTTATTTTCTTAAAGATTTTCCTATAAATTAACGATTGCCTTCAACTTCGATAAGACAATTTGACATTATAAGGCAATAAAATAACATATGATCTTACAGATAGGTGTGCCTATTTTTATACTGTAATTTGATTTTAAAATCTTATAATAAAAAAAATAAGAAAAAATATAAATATAATTGATTTAGGAAATTATAAACATGTAAAACGATATAATATTATCAATAATATAGCCACTATTATTTTATAACTACACAATTTGCCAAAGAAAATGTAAGAATTTTATTTTCGCGTTTGTAGAATTCGTTTTTTAGTTGATTTTGTATAGAAATAAACCACGAATTTTATGAATTTTTACTTCTTTAATTATTTAAACAAATCAATGTATTTATCAATATTAATAAAGTGCAATAATTAGTTTCCGAGAAATAATGAGGCATCTTAGAAAATCTAAAAAAGATCACTTGATCAGCGATTCCCTCCCTCCTCTCTCCTTATATCCCTCTCTTTCCTTCCTTCCTTTCTCCCTCTTTCTACTTATATGTATATACGGTAACTCCGGTATATACGCTGCATGTATCAAAAACTTAATTTATTAAGTATTATTTACTATGTTTATAATAAACGAATTATGTAGTAAAAACTTTGTACTGTGAAACTTTTTATTACTATGAAAAAAATATTAGAAATCCGAAATATTTATTTTTCATATTAAAAAATAAACTTTTTGAAATCTTTGCATTTTTGCCTTATATCTTATAGGAGTAGGATATATGGCAATTCATAGGGAGATTTAATATTCTTTTTTAAACAATTACATAAAGACGGTGTTACAAACGTTAAAGAAAATGTTAACAATTAATCGTTAGTCAAGAATTTAAAACGATAAAATTATATTCGCTTATAGAAGAAAATAGTTATTGCGATATAGAATCCTTGTTACTTGAGACTTTGTAAGACTTCGTACGGAATTTCCAGATTCACGTATTTCCTGACTTCAATCTTCGCAAGTCTGTTATAGAAACTTCTCGATGTAAATTTATAACAATTATTGAATGGTTTCTGGTAGGCAAGAATTATTATGACAAAATGTTTTAGAAACTTTAATTTTTTTAAGAAAATAAAAATTATTTTGCAAGAAAAATATTCTTTAATAATTTAAAATACGATCTCTGGACGTTTAAACTATAGAGATGCCTGAGCCAGAGCATCACGTGAACTCCCGTCGGTGGCTGGGCCGTCGAGCGGTAGTGGGGGTCGTTCCAAATGGAATTGGTCCAAAATGTGCAAATCTTTATGAGCACTGACTTAAATAATTAATCTTACATAAACTGTTTATATTCATTTTTTCATATACAAATAATATAATAGAATAATTTTACATTTCTTATTACAGGACATTATATATCACGTAACTTGAGTTAACAAAAACTAAAAGAAAAAAGTTAAAAATATTTCCAAATCATTCAAAATGATTGTCACTTTATTTCTATTCAGTATTCTTTTTATGATGTTATATAAATTTTTTCATTTTGTAAAATTCGTGAGACAGATTAATAATATACCAAGTGTACCAGCATTGCCATTTATCGGCCACATGCTAAAGTTTTTTTGGCGTTCACAAGGCAAGTAAAACTTATTGACAATCTTATTTTAATAATTAACATTTGTTTTGTTTATAAGAAATGTCTATTAACAAAATTATTTATACATAGCGGTTACTATATATTAATGGTTGAATTATATGGTGTTTGATTAAGAACAATATGCAAAGAATATTGGAAACATTTATAGTTATTAATTCATTTTTATTTTTATGCAAGTATTTATTAATTTTAATTTTTAATTAATTTTTTGTTTCAAATGTACTTAAATATCAAAAAATTAATATTATAATTAGATCATAAGTATTGGTAACTTACATTCTTTTTAAGATAAATTCTCTTAAAAATGTATAAATAAAGTAAACATTAAAAATTAACATAAATTTAATTAATATGCACGCAAAAAATAATTATTCATGAATAATCTAAAATTTATATCATTCGTTTTTTTTAAATTGTATATTTTTTATATTTTAGAAGATCTATGGAAATTTCAACGTCAACTTTGTAAAGATTATTATCCAATTTATAAACTTTGGTGCGGACCAATTGCTTTCGTCAGCATTCATCATCCAGATGATCTAGAGGTAAAAAAAGTATTAGAAAATAAATTAATCTTCATATTACGTAACTCGTGTTGACAAAAATTAAAAGGAAAAAAGTTGAAAAGATTTTTAAATCATACAGAACGATTATAACTTAATTTCTATCATTATAATAATATATAAATCTCATTCAGTTTACAAAATTTGTGATAATATAATAGAGGAGGACTGATAATATAATAGAGAAGATGGTATTATGGCCAAAATGTATTGAGGCTTCTCTTAATATCTTCGCTATTATAGTGAATCCTAATGATTACTTATGTAATTATTTGTTCATCATTATACCATGACGCTAATATACCAATACTCAACAGTCAGCTTAACTTATTATAACGCATTTTTACTTCCAAGTATTTCGAAGCATTTCTAAGGTACATTTAATTACACACATTATGTATTTTTGAATGTGCTACTTAACATTTTATTTGACTGTATATATTTTGAGTTATGCAAATTTAAATAATAGCATAGAATTTTACTAATATAGCTCTCTACAGATATTGATTACTCATGATCTCTTTTTTGAGATTTCTATATCAAAAATAATTATTTAACAATCGATTGAATGGAACTCTACTGTTAATTTATACTTTATATTATGTGTACTATCTTTAGTATTGAGATTTTTAATACTGTGAGCAGTTTATACAAAAGTTATGTGAATATACATATATACATTCATTTGCATACATTTTAAAATATTTTACTTTTTTATTAATTTTGTAACCAAATACATTTTTTAAACAAAATTAATATTTTAAGGCTATTTTTATGGAAGGTCACATTTTTTTGAAACTACCCATTTTTTTCTTCGAATTATGCAATGTCGCTACATTTTTATTAATAATATTCTAAATAATAAATATTTCGTAATTTTGAGTTTAGAATTGATTTAACAGTTACAAATGTAATTGTCAAATTTTAAACTTAAATATTGATTATTATGTAAAATGTAACTTGTGCCATATATATCTTTTCCTCTATTTTAGATAACATTTTGAGTTTTTTCAAGTTTTCTTTCCGTTTTTTAAAGATTTTATTTAGAGGGGATTATTAAAATGTTTCATAATGAGTGTTGAAAGTCCGACAATTATCGGCGCGCAATCACATTTGGAACAAAAAATTAATTAAATATATCCGTAACATTTAAACTTTGATCGTTCGACATTCTTTACTTTATTCGATAACATTTGGATATATTATAATCATTAAAATTATAATGTGTCAAAATGTTATTTATATAAAAAATTAATTAATAAAAAATTAATTGTAGCCAATGGTAGTGATGGTACTTGATATATTATCAGTCTCACAAAATTTTGCAAAATAAAACGGTATTGATGCGACTTGTGCCGCTGCGTACGTGGACGCGTATATTTTTTCCTTTGCTTTACCTTGATGTTTGGAATATTTTGTGATGGATGGCGAACGAATAATGTCTACCTTGTAACAAGATAAAATCAAATGTATTTCAATTATGTATTATAAAAAAACTTGCGTTACAGTCTCGACGTAAATAAAGACTGACTATAATTAACTAACAAAACAAGAGAGAAGTACGTACGCAGCTTTCCCATAAGAAACGCAGTCTAGTAAATGTTAACACTAGCGAAATATTCAAGGGGCAACGCGAGCGCCAGTAGAAGCAACAGGACATATGCTGTAGAAAGAGCAAGAAAAAATAAGCGCGGCGCGTACAAATAAATTATTTTATCTTTTCATTCCTATGCTGATTTCTCAGACATAAATTCCCAAGTGCGACGGACAATATTGAAAAACGTTTGCATGATAGCATGTTTATGTTAAAATGTTTTTGAAAAATTTTATATCAAAACATAGCAAATAAAGATATCAATCCGTAATACAATACCATTTAGCTTTGTTCATAAAATTTTTATTGGTAAATCCACCAAAATTATTAAAATATTCTAGCAGAATTATTCTAAAAAGGTTATTTTTTGGGTAAGCACTTTGACTTACTCGAAGTCTAAAAGTTAAAAATAAATTTTATATATATTAACAGCGCTCGATAAAATTATTATCGCTTGAAATATAGCTCGATAGAATTATTATCGATATTTATGAAATATAGTATTTATTAATACTATATTTCAAGTAGCACAGCAGTGCTTGCAAAGCGCTAAAAAAGCGATTATATTATATATTTATTAACGTTTTAAGCATTGTGTACTACTTGAGATTTAGTATTCATAAACAAGTTTGTGCATACACTACGTATATAATTTTTTTATTATATTATTGATAGAAAATATTATAATTTAATTTGATTCTAATTTTAGAAAGTACTAAGCAGTACAAAGGAGCATCTTTCAAAAGGCTACTTATATGATTCTTTAATTCCCTGGTTAGGAACTGGATTACTTACTAGTGAAGGTATTATACAAAATTATCAAATTTCTTAATTGCAATATAAAAAGTTCCAAATAAAGTTTATGTACAACTTTACATGTGTTCTTTATACAATTATTATTAATATATATAACATAATATATATAATATATATATAATATATAACATAACACACACATCATCAAAAATACAATATAACTATGTATTTAATATAACTATGTATTAATATGTATAAATGAATGCAAAATGTTATAAAAATGTATGAAGTTAATAATAATATAAAAAGACAATATAAAAAGAAAATATGTATTAGAACAAAATAAGAAATAAAAATTAAAAATACACAAAATAACAGGGTATTGAAGAGCCAACTGCAGAACTTATTGCCTAAAATAATTCATATATTCTATCAATAATCATGTTGAGTTGTTATTTAAACCTAATCTCGTAAATTCAACAAGAAATATATCAAGCCGAAATATATCAAGATTTCGAAGATTTATGAGATTAGGTTTGAATAACAATTGAATACGATTATTGATATAATATAAGATCACCGTTAGGATATGAGAAGTTAGCACTCCAACTATAGTACTTAGGAGTTCTGATTAGAGTTCCTGTTGACATTCCTTTTGACGAGACAAAGAATTCTATATGAAATTTATAACAAGAGTTCCGCTTAATAATTATTTTTAAATAATTTTTAAAAAATGAGGTGCTAACCTCATAAGATATTCCCAAAATAGAGCTATTAAGCTGCTCAGAACTATTCGATCTCGATTTTCGATGAGAAGTTAGCACCCTATTTTTTAAAAAATTATTTTTAAAAATAATTAATTAATTAATAATTAATAAATAATATTAAGCGGAACTCTTGTTATAAATTATATAGAACTCTTTGTCTCGTCAAAAGGAAACGGGAACTCTAATTGGAATTCCTTATAGTTGGGGTGCTAACTTCATATATTACTTCATTTTTAGACAATATTTCTTAAACAAAAAGTAAAAATAAAACTTTAAGTATATAAACTTTTAAGTATATAAATTAAACTTTAAATATATAAACTAAAAGGTTATCATTAGATAATATAAGCAATTTTTATAATACAAGTTGTAATTTTGCAATAATTGATTTTTTCGTAGGTAAGTGAAAATGAGCGCTCGACAAAATGAGCTCCAAAACATAGTAGGCAATAAAGCCATGTATTCCTATTCTTTTTCTTTTATAGAAATTATCTGTACGAAATACCTAAGTAAATGTATATAAGATTTTTCAGAATCTTTTCACTTCGATATAAAACATTTTTGTTGAATTATATGCGTATTTACTTTATGCTGTTCTGGAAGATGCAAATATGTAATGCAATAATTTTTCAAGGACTTTTCCCATATATATATATATATATATATATCATTACCTTCTTCGATAGAGTTATTTGACACTATAAAGCAACATTACAAATATTAAATTAAGTCATGATTTGTTTTACAGACAGGTGTGCCGATTTACGCTGCACCTCAATTTTTTATTTTAAAATCGTATTATGAAAAACTTAAGAAAGAAAATAATATAAATAGATTTAGGAAATTATAAGCATTTAAAATGACGTAATATTAACAATAATCACTATTATTTAAATTATGCAATTTGCAAAAGAAAATCATAAGAATTTTATTTTCGTTTTTAGCTAATTTTATATAGAAATAAGCTATAAAGCTATGAATGACGTGTTTACACCTTTTTATTAGACAGATCATGTTATATTATTAGTATTAATAAAGTACAATAATTAGTTTCTAAGAAATAAGAGAGTTTCATTTTAGGAGACCTGTGTCGGCTTTCCTCTATAAATTGTTTTACGCAATAAGATCTTAGGTTATTCAACACCCTGTCATTTTATGTATTTTTAGTTTATATTATTTAGAGTTCTTAATTATCATTAATGTACTATTACGAAATAAAAAATTATCATATGGTTGAATTAAATATCATTATTTTTAGATAAAGAAACACAAGCAACTTTTAAAAATCTGTTATATAAAAAAAATTTAATTTGTTATATCAAGATAAATAAAATAAAACTGGACAAAGTATGCGAAGCAAATTTTGATACTGCAAATTATCGTATCTAAGCTTGCTATTTCATTTTTGTTATAGGAATCAAATGGCATAAAAGGCGAAAGATATTAACACCTACGTTTCATTTTAATATATTGAAACAATTTGTTGAAATTCTAATTAATGAAGGAAATCGTATGGTGAAATTTTTAAAAGATACTAATGGTTCTGTTAATGATTTAATGTTCCTTGTCAGTCATCATACAATGAATGCAA
>NW_012130073.1:5681640-5683997 GCF_000143395.1 Atta cephalotes
AACACACACACACACACACACACACACACACACTACCACACTANACTACACNCACGTCNCACACACNCCACTTACGACACNCACGCACACACACACGACACACACACGTCGCATATACACACACACNCGACACACACACACACACACACACACCACACACACACGCACACGCACGCACGCACGCACACACACACACACACGCGCACGCACGCACGCACGCACACACACACACACGCGCACGCACACGCACACACACTTATATACCTACATATAATTATAAAATAGAAATTTTATCTTAGCATTCTATTAAATAAACATCAATTTATATTTATAAATATTTTTATTAATTATATCTAACCCTAAATTTGCATAATTTTATGAAAAAGGTTTGACAAATTAATCAAATAAATATTTACGTTAATAAATGTATTTGTAGAAACCGCCATGGGCACTTCTTTGCAAGAAATGGATGAATTTCAACAATATCATCAAGCAATTCACGACATGGGAAAGATTGTAATTTATAGGTAATTTATATAGATAGTAATTTTGATCGAATATTATATGACTATGACTATTTTTATTGATTGACAAAAGATTGACAAAGAAGTTCGTCCGGTTTTGTTAGCTTAAAATTGTATATATAATATTTTTATTAAAAATGAAATTTAAATTAAAAAAAAAGGTTTTAAAGAAATTTCTACTTTAAAATTATATTTTTTTAGTTTATTTGGTAATTTTTACATATAGAAAAATACAAGCTGGAAAAAATAGAAAATTTTCTTTTTACTTTATGGACTTGTTACGTATCCAAAAATTTACAAAAATTTTTGACCATCTGACGTGAAAGCGTAAAGTATTCAAAATTCGTTTTTAAAAAATATTCCTATGATTTTTTGTTACCGAGTTACTAGAGGATTATATAAAACCCTCTACATTCTGACTTTGATTGATCATAACACTGTTATGATTGTATAACACTGTGATGATGTTAAAAATTATCGTACCATAATTAAAAAACAGAGTCTTAAAATTTTGCTCGATCAAATCATATAATTGATTAAAATATATTTTGTTTAAAAAAAATTTTTTTTATTTCACCTTAAAAAATCTGAATAAACTTATTTGTCAAAATTAAAAAAGAGAATTAAAGTTATATAATGTAATTGATAAAAATATATGTAACTTATAAAGTTATATAATTATATATTCATTTCTCAAAAAAATATTTTTTTAATTTTATTTAAATATATATACATATATATATTACAGAGTATTGAAACCATGGTTAGCTTCTAATCTGATATTTTCATTGACATCAATGGGTAAAAGGCAAGACAAAAATTTAAAAATATTACATGGTTTCACTGAAAAAGTGAGTAAAAATTGTGTTTAAATTTGTAAAAATTTTTTTCTAAAAATAAAAAAATAATAAATTTAAGATGATTTCGGTGTATTGACAATGTAATTTTAGCAGCATCATACTATAAATAGTAAAAATATATGTATTGTTGGTTTTTTGTAGATAATTAAAGAAAGAAAACAATATCATGAAAGGACTAATGGACGATACTTGAAATATTTTGATGATATGACAGAAACAGACGATGAAAAAATAATAGGAAGTATGCATAGAGAATATTATTTCAATTTATTACTATACTAAATTAACACTTAAAATATTCTATCTACTTAAGTTAAGAAAAGGCGACTTGCTATGCTGGATCTTCTGATAGCGGCAGTTCGAAATAACGAGATGAATGATTTAGATATCAGAGAAGAAGTCGATACTTTTGTATTCGAAGTAAGTTTATGTTTCATTGATGTTTCATGGAAATCATTATCAATGTCGATTATCAAATTATCAATCGGAAAACAAGAAATTGTTAGAATAATTGATTTAATGTCTTTAAACAACTACTTTTTCAAAAAAATTTAATATTTGCGATTATATTCGTATATATAAACAGTAAATCTTTGTAACTTAAAAATGATAAAATCAATCATAAATATGTTTCTGAAAACAAAAATTTTTAATATGAGGGTAGATCAAATTTAAACAAGAAATTTTTTTTATTATTTATTGGACGAGAATAAAAATATAAAAAAAAACAAATTATTTTTCTACATAGTTCCTTGTTACATCGATATATTTTTGCCAGCGGATAGACAGTTTGGCGACTCCGTTTTCATAAAAAGTAGTAGATTGTGTTTGTAGCTATTATAATTGCGCACGAATTCCTTTACATTGGCGTTCATGAATCATATTGTCTTCCCAATTCTTTTTTTAGTAGTTCAAACAAATGATAATCGTATGGAAAGATTTGTCTCAATGCGATTATCATTTGTTTGGGCTG
>NW_012130073.1:5685174-5690046 GCF_000143395.1 Atta cephalotes
AGAGAGAGAGAGAGGAAAGCCCCTTATTATGGGATAGGTGCTAATATAAGATAGCGGCGTTTTTGCTAAACTAATAGATATTATCTATTGGTTCTATCATAAATTTATTGTTCTTGGGTAGAAAACTATTTAGTAGAAAATTCATTATTAGATCATACCTATAGTCATTGTAAAAAAAAGATTTTAGAATTTGAATGTTTTCAAGTTTTATTGAAGTAAGTCTTTAAATATTGTTTATTATTTAATAAATAAATATTTGGCAATAAATTCTTCATGTAGTGATAGAGTAAGGTCATACTAATAAAAAAATACGGAATATGTTGAATTGCTTAATTACAGAAGTTAGATTTGATAAAACCGTAAGACGTGGAAATCGTAATATGAGAGTATTTCTAATACAAATAACCCATGTTCTCATGTCATAGTGAAAATCATTGTTAAAGTATAAACATTATCGTATAATAAAAAGAACAACCGGAATGAACATCGTGTGCCTATTTTTGCGATGCTTGATTTCAAAACGAGTTCTTGGGTATAATGTATCGCATACTCATTTTTCGCGCAGCCTGGCTGTGTTTGTATTTAAGAAACATTAAATACAATTTTTTTAGTTATAATACTTATTATATACTTGCGTTTTACTATCGATTTCTCGGGGCATCTCATATTAGGAGCACAATTTTTTGACTTTGCGATTTTGCTCACATTTCTTTAATTTAAAAAAAATGAAATTTAAATTTTATATAACATTATTTTAAAGCTTATTAAATTCCCTTCAAAATGACTTAATATTTTTTTTAATTCCATTTTTCAGTCCATAAATTTCTAGCATTTATCTAAAATGAACTCGATATCTCATAATAGGGCCTTTCCTCTACATATTTAGATATAAAATCATCAGGTAAGTGTTAATGCAAAAATAACTCTCTCCTTAATTGTCTAATATCAATTTATACACAAATTTTTACAATAATTATTTATAAGTTCTCTTTCTTTTCCTTTTTTGTTTTTTATAAGATAATATTTTCAATATTTTATATACATAATATTATCAAAAATAGAACTTGTCAATTTTAAACATTTTTATAGTAAATTTAATTACGTGTAATAGATTTCCAAAATCAATAACTTATAGAGTAAAAGAAGTGCATTTTAATAAAATAATTTATATATAAGTGAATATTCGTGCACACGTGTATGCGACTCACATTTGTAATTTTCTACTAATTTAATGTTTAAAAATTATTTATTTACATATGCTACATGATGTTTTCAGAAACACATTTGGTGCCTTCTGGAACAATTCTGCATTTAAATATTTACGATATTCATAGAGATCCAAATTTCTGGCCAAATCCAGATGTATTCGATCCAGATAGATTTTTGTTAGAGAAAATTCAAAAACGTCATCCTTATTCCTATTTACCATTTAGCGCAGGACCACGAAATTGTATAGGTAATGTTAAATGTATATAAGATATTAATTTATTCATAAACAATTTCTAATATATTTACGAATAATAGGACAACGATTTGCTATGATGGAACTAAAAGCTATAATGGCGACATTGATATATAACTTTTATCTGGAACCCATCGATTATTTAAAGGATCTTCAATTTAAAACGGATTTAATAAGCCGTGTTACACAGCCGATCCGTATACGATTTATTCCAATCAATCGTACTCCATCTAAGGTCATATAATTTTATTTATTGTAATAAGACAATGTTAAAAATCATTAGACAAAATAATTCAAGGATTATTATATATTCTTGTATAATCAATTTTAAAAAATATAATGACTTATACTAACACAATAAATTTTATTATGTTGGTATAAATCGTTATATTTTTTAATTTTTAATTAAATCTATATTTGATGGAAAAATGTGTTGAACATTATTAAATACAAATTTTATTTTATATAAACAAAAATTTAAAGCAACGTTAGCATTGTCTGTTTTATCAATTATAAACGTAATTTTCATAAAAGATTTTTGTATATATTACTTTTACACGTATTTGGAAATTCTTTTTCAGAATATAAAAATATATGCATTAATACTAGTTTTGATGTGAGTAGAGTTTATGTCGAAAAAGAAAAGTTTTAAAATTAAGAGATCTTCTCATTTCTAGTTTCAGTATAATTCAATATAGTAAAATTGTCAAATTGTAACAACATTTGATATAAAAGCTTGCAATCTGCACTTACGAAATTGGAGTCTCCAGATTAGTAGATTATGTGAAAAAAATATATTGAGTTCTTAAAATTAAACTTATTATTAAACATCTAATTTAATACAAAAATTCTTTATGAAAATTTGCGTTAATGTATGTGTACTTAATATTGATGTAATTATATGTAATAATATGTCGATGATCATAAATCATACATATGTGTTATAAATCATATATGTGTAGGTTTAATGAGTAAAACAGTGATTCTAACAGAGTTCGGCCACCAGCATTTTCTTAATTTAGAGTAACTCTGGCAAATACACCGCGATGGAATTTACGCCGCAGAAGTCAGAAAAAATAAAAGGAATGGAGATAACTTTCCCGCAACTACTCTCTGTTATATGCCTTTATGTTATATTAGTATTGTATTATGATTTCAATTTCTTACTATTAATATTAATGAAATTATTATAAGTTGAATCAATTTGTGACTGTAATAAGTAGCGTCATAAATTATAATCTATATAAAATGATTATTGTAGGGCGCGTAAAAAACTTAGTGGTCATTTCGTGATATATAAGTGTAGAGGAATAGTAAAGTTATGTTGTATAGCAAAATACAAGTGTTTTATATTCTCTTATATTCTTTGTTTAGTTTGTTGTCTTGTATCCCACTTGTTTGGGATATATAGCATTTTTAATGGGCGGGATTTATGCCCAAAGTATATACAATAAAGTATTCAGATTGGAATCAGTGCACTAAATGCAATGAACACATTACATGAAATATGTACCTCATGTAATAACACTTGTAATATATTGTAGGAAAATTGTAATTATTATTACTTCATATACATATTTATCATTCTTATTCCTTAATAAAACTTTGAAAACATTTTATGAGTTATTGTATTATTTTATGTCTTATTTATAAGCATAATTTGTAAATTTTTTTATGAGCCATATATATATACTCTCCTCCTCTTATGAGTAGCTATATATCTCATCCATGGGATATATGACAAAAATGCAGGAGTTTCGAAAAGTTTGTTTTAACACAAAAAATAAAATTCGGATTTCTAATATTTTTTTCATAGTAGTAAACAGTACAAAGTTTTTACTGATTGCCATTAAGCTGGATCCCCCCATTTTTTTTTATTACTGCTAAACGGTTTGAGCACTAAAATTCGGAATAAAGTACTAAATTAGCACCTAAACAGCACTAAATTTTTGATCTATTCCGAATTTTATTTTCGATGGTGAGAGGTCCAGCAATAGACGTTTTTTATAATATGTAAAAATAAAAGTTCAATTCTAAACGTTTCTGTAATCAGTAGTTTTTCCTTCATTAAGTATAATAATGAATTTATCTATTTATTTTTCTATCTTTTTTATCTCTTTAATTATCGATAAGATAATTAACTTACTTTAGTATGGAAGCACGATTGTTAAATAAAATAATTTATATAAATTATTACTTTCTAAATCTGAATCAGTGGATAATCACTGACATCAGTGCCAAGTATGTTGATAATCAGTGAATTAAATGTGAGATTCCTAACCTAGTTAATCTTTATTATGTGATTTAACTAATCTTGTTTTAATGCTTAAATTCAATGAATATGGTATTGAAAGATCGAAATTAATATGTAAATATTAGTATTTTAATTATTAATGCTCAAATATTCTTTCTTTTTAGTTAAACTTCATTGATTATCAGTGCCAAATATGCCATTGGATAATTAGTGACTATCCACTGATTTAGATTTAGACAGTATATATTTTTATATTTAAATATATTTTAAATTTTTATTATTTCATTATTTCTCAAATTTTTTATTATTTTAAAAATTATGTTTATTATATATCTTTAGAATCATGTCTGGTACTTTCTGCAGCAATAATACAATTGTTTATCTACGATATTGATCAAAATCCCCGTTTTTGGCCAAATCCAGATGTATTCGATTCAGATTTTTATTTGAGAGAATTAAAAATCGTCATCCTTATTCCTACTTATAAAATTGTATAGGTAATGTATAAGATGTTAATTGTCATATAAATAAATTCTAATGTATTTACGAATAATAGGACAACGATTTACTGTGGAACTGAAAGCTATAATTGCATCGTTAATACATAATTTTTATTTGGAACCCGTTGATTAAAAGTAATTTAAAAGATCTTTGATTCATGGTGGAAATTATACTTTGCATTGCACATCCAATTCGTGTACGATTTGTCTCAATCGAACATTTGCAAACTAAAGCTGATATATAATTTTATTCGGAAAGAATAAAGCAATCCTATTCTTTCCACTGAAGAAATTTTTATACACACATAAGAATTTTTTATACACACATTCGTATGTGTTAGTTTGTAACAAAGAATTAAAGTAGATATAATTATATTATTTTATATATGCTATTTTTGTGATGTTTTGATATGTTCAAAATAATTTATATTTCTTTTTCTATTTTTCTAAGAGATTTTTTATCGGACTCAGTCAAACAATTGATAAACATTGTTTACATTAATAAAAATTGTTTTGCGAAATAAATATGCATAATTAAGCGTCTCTCTCTCTCTCTCTCTNTCTNTCTNTCTCTCTCTCTCTCTCTNTACTCTCTACTCTCTACTCTACGTCTACTACGTACGGTACTACGTCGTACGTACGTACGTCGTACGTAC
>NW_012130073.1:5690066-5701306 GCF_000143395.1 Atta cephalotes
TATAATAATAATTAGTTAATTAATTAATTAAATTTAAGTTTAGTTAGTAAGTAATAATATATATATAGTACTCTCTCTCTCTCTCTCTCTCTCTCTCTCTCTCTCTCTCTCTCTCTCTCTCTCTTCAAAAATATTTTTAATTTCAAATTTTGTTTTCCTTTGTGAGATTTATAAATCTCAAATGAAGGACAATTTAATATTACCTTGCAAATGCTGTAAGTGACATCTATTTAAATTCAAGGAAATGTTATCAGCCAATATTTTTACCATTATATTGTTACATAATAATGTAATTTTTTTTTATTGTATCACAATGCAACAAAGATATAAGTTGTGATACTTTAGTAACTTTAGTATTTGCCTTCTTTATTCCATCCTACTTGAAATATTGTGTAAATATTTTATGGTTTTGAATTACATAGGTATTGAATTACATAAGTAATGTTTCTTATTATACAGATTTTATAAAAGTCATTTTGTATTTATGTATGTCTTAAAGATGTGATGATAATGATTATTATATGAAATTTGACGATCGTAATATCATAGTACATAATAATTATGCATCACAATCATCTTATATTCTTCATATTAAAAATAAAAATGTAACTGTCGCATAGTCAACCATTTGAATAATTGTACAGGATTATTTCTACTTATATTGGCTTCTTTGTTTCTTTAATAATTAATAACAATTTAAAAATTCAACAAAAAAATAAAAAGTTAACATTTTTGTCGTAAATTAATTTGTTGATATATTAATAATTTTATTACTGTTAAACTATTTTTGGCCGATTATGGTGCATAATAATATAATTACTGTTTAAATTCATTGCAACAATTATGCGAATGTGATTTGATTATTATGATAATTGGATGCATCTTCCTCTTCATGCATTTTCCAACTCGTTCCTATTATAGAGTAAAAAGACTCGTGCATCACACTTGCATCTGTTATTATGTCATAATAACCCTTCATTCAGAATTATAGATCGAATAAGTGGTAGTTTGAGAACATTATGCAACTTTTAATTTATTGTTTGCGTTTGTGGAAGCCGCGCAATCCGCGACGAGTCACAGGTCGGCACGAAACGCCAAACCGTTTTGAAATTAAGCAATAAATTCAGCAGGGAGGCTGAAGGGTTGGCGTAACTGCGGAACGAGGATAGGAGTCGTCGTTAAATATTTCGCGAGAATCCAAGCACTCGCGACTGATTTACAGACGACGGTACGTGCGTGACGTACCTGTGTATTTCATGCACACGATCCCGACTGGTCCGTCGCTGTTGTCCATTATTTTCTTTTTCCGTGAACAATCCGTTTTTGCGATAAGTGGAATAAGAGAGCATATACTCTCAGGCGAGTTTTCCGAACATATGAACGGCCAGAACAACGCGAAGTTAAGAAGAGAGAAGAACGGAACAGGAAAAAACAACGAACATGGAGGACAAAGAGGAAGACACATGAATTGGTAAAAGATACGGCCTGGTAAAATTGCGGAGTTCCTGCACGGAAATTACAAATGCGGTGTGTTTCACGCTCAAACGAAAGTGTCTGGAAGAGCATTCGACGAGTATAAGAGAGAAGTATACGAGGAATAGAAGAGACTGGCATCCCTTGAAGGCTCAACGAATTGTTATTAGTAGGATAAATGTTAGTATAGTGAAAGCATACGGTTAAGAGACATGCATTCGTTTGTTAATTTTTTTTATTATAATAATAAGAAATTTTTCCAAATTTATAAAAAACTTTTAATCAATAGTTTTATATTTAATCAGTCAATTTTTATTGATGCATATTGTACAATTTTCTTATGTCATCCAAACAAAAAGAATTAATTTTCATTTTAATAATAAAAGTTAGCAAAACTTGTCTTATTTTCATTTCATATCGAATAAAAAGTTAATATTGAAAGTATGAAAATTATATATTAAATTGCCAACAAGTCTTGGTCTCTCTTATTTTGTCATTTTTGTACCTATACTATATTTATACAATATATAAATAAAGAATTTAATTAAAAGTTATTTATTTATTTATTAAAACGATTAAAAAAGATTTTGTTTTATTTGATTTATAGATTTTGTATTTGATTTAATTTATAAATTTAATAATATAGATTTAATTTATCAAAAATTTCCTCAAAAAAGACAGAAAGGAGAATAGGGACTACTATATATTATTTTCGTTGGTCAAACTTTCGTTGAACAATGAAAACGTCTGATAGTAAGAGAATTAATGATGCTTGTCTCTATCACCTAATGTAACAAAAAAATAAAATATGCAACAAAGTTCAATGTAAGCATTATAAATAAATATCCCCTTCGTGCGCAACAATTTTTCTATTTTCGTAACATTCTCAAATGGGTTGGAAAAGCATTAGAGGTCAAATTAGCTGAAAAATCTTGATTTTAGAGTGATGTGTGGGCAACACACGACAAGAATGACCGCATATATCGATTATCGGTCGGCCATATCCAGATGTGTGCTGAAACTTTTTTCTTTGCGTCAGTCCGTAAATTCTAAAGTTAAAAACTTTTCTACCCTTCTGGCCGGCCAGTTGCCCAAACTTGCAAGTCAGGGCGACATCATTTCACTTGCAACCTACAAGAACCATGCACTTGTGATACTAAAAGATATATTGCTTAGTTTTTTTTTTCGATTCCCATCGAGCGATAATGTATGATATGTCTGAGCTTTTACTATTATAAATATATATCTTATTGTTTCTTCTTTTAGTACATAATAATACTAATAAGCTACAACAAGTAATTGCATTATACTATAACTATACTTTCGGTTTTTTTTTAACTGACTGTGATATAAAAATATATCTGATCAGCTCTTTTGAAAATTAAGAAGTTTTTTTTATGTTAATTAGAAATGAGGGGTAGAGTATTCTTTTGAGAAGTATTATGTTTTCTTATCATTTCTTTTCCTCATTCTTAAAAGGGAAGTTATATAATCTTTAATTGCGCTGTTTTATTTAAAATAACATAGATAAAATAATTATTTTTTAATGCGGTTTTTCTCTCATGATATTAAAAAAATATATACTAGTATTTCAAAAGATAAATTAAAGAATATACCGAGTTTTGCTCAGTCACAATTTTCTGTAATCTCTTTCGTCGGTATTACATATCTCTCAAATCGGGACTGCACGTATAGCCGTGTCTTGTCGACAATGTCGTCCTCGTTTCGGCGCGCGTATTAATCGTGCCTCTGGCTTTTATGCTCATTAAATTACGCAGCCGTCGCTGGATACGGTGCCGTTAAACCAGCGACATCGTCGGTACATTCACGATCCAGCGGTTTCGCGCCAGGCGAGCAAGACGATCGGGAGACCAGATCTAAGTACTTCAACCTGAGTTCTCTACCCACCACGAGCCTACATCCCTCTCGCTGCGCAAACTTTACGCAGATTGCAAGGCTTCTGCTAACCAACCGTAAGACGCAACACTGCATTTACGATGTTAATAACGCAGACTATGCCGGTAATGACGGATATTGACGAGATAAAAGCGCTAAGAAAAATCGACTATAATTCGGCATGTTTTGCTACTTTAAACGGAAGTCGGAATACTGATACAAAATTGGCCTTTTTATTTAACATTTATATTTATCATACTGCTCTTTTTTGATTTATATTATGTCATTTTAACGGATTTCAACATTTTTTTTGTTTAATTTTGTACAATGTAGTAATACATTAATAAAATTTTGATAATTTAAAAAAATGCACATTCATAATATATATATTAAACTGTAAGTTACAACAATACTTATACTTTATACTTTGTTAAATAAAAATTTTGTTATAATGTTATATTAATATTGCATTAATATTGTATGTATTTGAAAAGGAAATAAACAGATCTTTTTGCAGAAAAGTATTTCTATTTTTTAAATTTAAGATTTATAATATTCTATGTATCTAACATATCTTATAATCCATAATTATTTTACAGATTTCTATAATAAATATAATAAATATAATTTGAATAATTATACATTATTTTATCAATTTATACAAATTATACAAATAAGTAAAACAATTAAAAAATATAATTTCTGATTTTCACGTACTTATTCATAAAGAAAGTTGAGAGATATCCTTCAAATCAGATTTCTTGCATCACGAAAGATTTCTCAGCTACTTTATTGACCGCATGTGTTTGCATATTTATACAAACGTAGTCATCCTAGTCCCAAGCGTACATTTCATCTTGTAGCGTTTCTCCTGAATCGATATGCCGGAACTGTGTAGAAACTCCTGGTTATCACACAATATGTACGTTGTAAGCCAGAGTTCTATTGTTGCGATCAAATCAGCTTATCGACTTTGCTATCGCTTTATCTCATTCGAGGAAGAAGTTTAGCGAGAATACCTTCCTGCGGATACCGCTCTGAAAGTGAAGAAAACTTCCGTACGTAACACGTCGTCAAGGTGGGCGGTGTATTCAAAGTTTTTGGCACGCTTGATATTGATATATCGAGATACTTTCAGGCTGCGTCAGCACGTAGTTGACTGAACTCCTCTCTTCGACCCCTTTCCTTCTCTCTAGATATAACGAGGTATTTTAACTCTGATAGTTCTCGTACAATTGGTGATCCGTTATTTTTCCCTGCCAAACCATGAGATATGTTTTTCTACAGCCTTAAGATATCTTCAAGCGACAACAATTAGCATTTTTCTTAAGTATTAAATAGTACTATAGATTACGATTGAACTGTATTCAGCATCAATTTTGTCGCGACATCTGCGATTATGTTTATGCGTACGCGTGATCTTTTATATTTCGACATCTCTTTCAATGTTGCATATTCCCAAATGATATAATACGCGAATATTATATTATAACGTATATAATAACGTAGACTTTGCAGTTTACAGATTTCGTTTCAAAAAAATTTTTTTAGATAATGTTAATAATCTGTTCTTTTAGATTAAATTTAGCAAAATGTATAAAATATTTTTAAATTGAAAGAAAAAATTTAAAAAAAATGGAACTTATAAAAAAGTTTTTTAACTATTTTTTGCCATTATTAATAATTTAAATTATGCATTTCGTATTTCGAATAGTACAATATTAGTTAATAGTTTAGAAGAACTAGGTTTTCCTGAAGTATTAACAAAAAATTGTCTTGTAAGAAAGAAAAAGATTATTCTTTTAAATATTTATGTTATTTCAATCTAACATTTTAAAATAATTTAAGATTAAATAATTATTAAAATATATCACCAAAAAAATGATATTATTTATTTTAAAACAAAATTCTTACAAATATAGTTTTCATCACAAGTAATATTTGTATCTTATGTGGATTTACTTTTTGCCATATATTTATATATTATAACATTTACAGTTCATATTTATATAATAAATAAATACTACTTAATTTATCAAATTATTAATTATAATTTATCAAATTATACCTGCGATGCTGATTCTTTTGCTTTTTATTGATAATAATAGAAAAATGACGCCATATTATTAATTGTTCGGCTTAGCTTTCGCATATAACACATATAAAATTACGTGATTGCAAAATAAGTTGGTACAATAAAACGCATTTGTACGTACCCTTAGGCAAGTAGGGCACGAGGATTTTATGTGTGTGTTCAGTACTCATGACACAGGTCCCCCACGTAATTATATTAAATGAAATGAAGTTAGTGCAGAGCACACATGCCGTAGATAATAAAAGCGTCGTTGTCGCTTGCTTTGAAGTTCCCCGCATTTTCCACGTTACTGCGATTCTTGTTCTCCATTGATGATCACTGCCACAACACTTTTGTACCGTTTGAAATCAAAAATTCGTGTAAATATTTGCCATTAGCGTCCGCTGAAAATTTTACGATTACACAGAATTACATATAGTAACATTCTCTTCAACAGTATGGGTAATGATATTTACGACAGACAAATAATCAGTTATTTCTCCCTTCGACATTATCACTCCTCGTTTCATTTTCCCTATTTATATGCTTGTAGTATTCAAACGAACATTTACTGTACATCGACAAATTTAATATGACTGACATCATTCGACGTCTTAGAAATATGACATATTCGTCGATTTGTGGTTAACTTTTTATTAGCTGATATCGGGAATGGTAGATTTTAATTCCTGATATTTAAATATTTCTGCTATAATAAAATGTTTAAATAGACTTTTGATCATATTATTCGATCATATTTTTAATCATATTATTAAGTACTATCCTCCGCTTGCATAAATTCTATTCTGTGTTTTTCTAAAACACAGAATAGAATTATCATTATTAACAATGAAATTTTCTTGAGGAGAACAAGGAAGAAAAAGATTATTCTTCGAAATATTCATGTTATTTTAAAATCATTATCATTTTAAAAATAATTCAAAATTAAATAACTGCTAAAATAATGTATGTTGTGTCTTTTTAGTTCGTGTTGAAGAATAAAAACCGATTAAAATTAACAGTACTAAAAAATCAATACTTAAAAAATCAATTAAAAAATTAATAATGATAAAAGAGGAATGTCGTAACAACAAATCGTCAAATTATAAATAGAGAGCTGGAACTGATTCGTCGCTTCATGTGGTCGTCTTTCAAAAGGTATAATCTTTTAATCTGTAATTGTGTAAAGGATTTGAACTGGCGGTCTAATTATTTTATGAGAATGTGGAATTGCGCGTAAGCTTTAATAGATATATATGTGTAATAATTATCATAAAAATAAATGTAAAATTGTCAATGAGACAGAACTACCATTTTACATTCATAATATTTTATTTGAAATTTTTCAACTTTATATAAGTTATTATTATTATTGGGTCGTCCGAAAAGTTCGTGCCGACTAAAATTTAAATTTTAGTATACATTTATTAAATTAAAATTTTCTACATTTCAATTTTCCTTCAACATCGGCATAACCCTTTCCGGACGACTCAATAATATCTCGATAAGATCATTATGCTTTTGTTTATGATTCAAAATGCTTCCGGTTTCTGGGTCAATATGAATTTACAACACCAATCATATAAACATATTTATATATGTATATAAATATGTACAATAATAGTTTTCACCTTATTGAATGGTTACAAAAATATAAATTTGATTTCAATATATTTCTAATAGATATATGATTTCTTATAACAGAGATATTTATGGCGCGCCAAATTGTAAATAACTCGTTCTGTATCATATGTACTTCCGTATCATAAGTTTATATAACTGTATCGATATTTACCACTTTGTCAGTACGCATGTGGAGTTTTAACACATAGTACGCAATACTATGCGAAATGCATTTCTGTTCTCAAATCTTTGACAGTCCTCATATGTAACATATACACATTCGGAACATATAATGTTTATGTAGTAGACGTGCGCCTTGCAAAATGCTATCGTTTTCTTAGCTAAGTAAACTATAGATATATCATTTAGTAAACTCTAGTAGCAGTTTATTCGCAATACGTTGGTTAAACGTTAGGGATATATTTGGCCTATATTGTGTTAATTATGCGAAAAAAAAAGAACGATATTAAAGAGAGAACATAGGTTGAAGAAAAATAATGCGAAAGAATGTGGAAGGAGAAGCATTTAAAATACATATCAGCAAAACCGATGTGCAAGAACATACTCGTTCTTGGCGGCAGTAATTTTCAGAATGATATGAACGCAAATATACGCACATAGGATTACCGTACAGCAAATATCGGTGACAGACGTTGCGCGGCCACGTTTCAGAGTCCTACCGGGATTGTTATTTGCACTGGCTGTTTCCCGCTACGTGTATATCGATCGGCTCGTTGCTGCGCACCTGATGTACGAACGTGTCTAAGCATTACGTGTAACTCTTGTTACCTGACGTTAATAACTTTAATAACTTCTCAGCGGACGTTATCTGTAACATCAAAATGTAAACGACAATCGTAAAACCGAATCCGAGATGGTGTTTAAGGAGCGACATCAAGTGTAATGCGCTTACTGTCTCTTTCATTTGCGTTGTTTCTTGCACCGTTTCGAAATAAAGAAAATGATGTGCTCTTAACACAGAGAAATTCAAAGTGGTCAGTTTCCAATAGTCCGTTTCCAATCTTCGAACAATGCAGTTTCTCTTTGCGAGATTTCCCAGAATCCTATGAAGCCAGTCGGTCGACCGATACAGTATGCAAATGCAGTTATTTGCTATAAACGTAATTACCGAAATAATGACAATTAATTCCAACAACTGCACTTGTTCAATGTGCAGCAGCTTCGGTATGTAGTTCATATAATGCGTGTATTTGCGGTTGGTCGCATCTAACTCTATATTAACATGTATGTAGATTGCACATGTTATACTAATAAGGCAGAATGGCATATGGTAAGTTCTCGAGTAAAGAACAAATCATGTTCTCACACGTTTAAAATAATGGATTTTTAATAAACAATTACAATAGAGTGCAATAAAGAACTAGAATTTGAAAAAGTTAAACCGTTTGGTTTGTCTCATATTATTGAAAATCTCAATTTTGACTTTTAATCCCTTTATAATCAACTAATTTCAATTTTAATATTCAATTTTAATATTTTGTCTCAGTGGAATTAAGGTCCTTGGGTACTATTGTTGAAAAATGAAGTTTGAAAAAGTTAAGTCATTTTTGAGAAATTTTCCAACAAACGGATGGACGACTAAATTAACACTGTGAAATTATAAAGTAGTTTGCAATACGCTGCACTCAATAAACTGTTTTGCACAAATTACACAAAAATCATTTATTTAAATTACACTACACAAAAATGTATCAATGCATCAGATTTAATAAAAGAAAAATGTAACTTCAGCTAGGTTTATATACCATCGTTTTCTCAAATTTGCCGAACCGGCACGATTTTATCTTAGCGATCTTCGTGCTTGAATGATAACGCAAAAGGGGAAACGAAGAAAGGAGCAGCACGCAGCGTATCCGCCACATTGAAAATAGTCGGTTCTGCAAGAGACGATTTATAGCTTCGGTAAGGGGCCGGCGGGACGTTCGGCGCCATATAACCATCATTCATTTTGTCAATAGCTCACCTCTACAATGGATTTCGTGTACGTATCAAAAGTGAACAGCTTTATTCTTTCAGCGTGGCGTGGCGCGAATCCAAATGCCTCTTGACTCCGCCGGCACGTGAGAGGGTTCTTATTATTTTCTGCGAGGCTTCCGCACACTATTCTGCGCTCGTGTCCATATGTTATAGCCATCCTGACGTGAGAAACGGGCTATGTCCTCTCATAGTCTGCACCGTCGTAGTCACTTCCCGCGTGGAGACAAAGTGGTCGAGCAATTTTCATACTTCGTTGCCACGTCCTGGCGAATAAGTCGACTGACAGCAAAATTGTTGGAAGTTTCCTCGAGAACATACGCTGCACTTGATGCTACCTTCGATACTATGATGGTCTTCATTTCTAGGTTTTGCTAGGAGAATGATGGTAGAAGGATAAATGATTTTCGAACGATTATAGATGGCTACCGGATATAGAAGATCATAGTATGTGATTCTAGCGAAAAGCAAAAGTATAATATAAAATACGCGGCCAACTATAGATTCAGAAGATTTGAAGATTTTCGGTTGATAAGTCATACAAACAGAAAAGAAATATCCAAAAATAACTTCAATGCTATCATGCAAAACAGCCCAGTTTTATGCAATAGCATTTTTCATATAACATAAATAATTTTTATTTTCTCTTTTTTATGTGCTTTAAAATAAATAAATTCGAATGATCTAATCTGATTTACTATGTGATATGATTCCTATATCTATTGCAGAATACATAGAGCATTCGAATAGAGGATCGCTATGGAAAATACGTACACTTTGGTACACAAATAATATAGCGCGTACGTAGGTATATCAAGGCATATTGTTATAAATGGCATTATTTCATCGAATAGTAAACGGATCAGTGAATATTCTAGTCGTTTGCTGTCGACTTGGTCGCGAAATGTATTTCCAATTATGAGCACCAGATCGGTAAGACGATTCTCACAGGGAACTTTGTCAATTAGTCTCGTTAATTAGACCGTCGAGACAGCAAGCGGACGACCTATGACCGCACTGTTGCCTCAAGCCAAATCAACTTCCACTCACGAGAGTTTAGATAGCTTTGTAATCGTACCTATAATAGCTTGGTGAACCAATTCTTAGATAAGCTACTGCTCGATAATTCACACTAGACGATGCCGTTAAATTGATCGATATTCATGCCAAGTTTGTGATAATCACATCAAAACAGTATTTTAATGATGATATAGTGTGTCAATGATTTCTTTATCGATATGATTAACGTGAATGGCTAACAATAATAAAATAAAATAAATAATTGCTGATTTTTTTCGATATTCATGATACAATATTCTTAATTCAAATATACTCAAATATACTCGTATATTTATGCTTATTTCGATATTTCCATTATTTGTATATGTGCTTTTATCAAAATATTATAAAACCTATAATAGATTATTCAAAATGTTCAATATATAATATAAAAAAAATTGATGTTTATGTTTCGTTTAAATATAATACGATATATTTTTTTATTATTATTTAAAATATTTTTGTAAAATTTATTCGCGAATGTCAGTATTTAATATTAAATGCATTTTAAGAGCAAGAGTTAGAGTATCTCAGTGGCGGAAAATTTCCCTGTTAACTAAATTTGCGCAAGTAATATGGTCCTCAGTTCTTAAAGGATCTAGCGCGATCTCAGTTCTTAGCGTCTATTAGCAAAATATGAACATTGTAGAGCACCGTCAATAGTTTGCCGTTTCAAAATCGAGGCTTAAAGCTTATGCCGGATGGTTTCCACTGGTGATCTCGGCAAATGGACCGGCTTCCATAAACATGAATGGGCATGCCTGTCCCCGTTCGAGTACATCGTTTGCTTTCCGCCGACATCGGAACGGATGCGTGTCCCGGCGGTGTTGAATTCTACCGATGGACTCGCCAATAGTATCCACCAACACCGAGTTGCTTATCCCTTTCGCAATCTGCGGTACATAGAAGGAGCTCATGGGTAGTACATTTCCGTTACAACGCGCGTCAGAACATATGAATAGGAAATTAAGCATTTCTTCTGAAATCCATTCGAGAAAGAGAGAGAGAGAAAGAGAGAGNAGAGAGAGAGAGAGAGAGAGAGAGAGAGAGAGAGAGAGAGAGAGAGAGAGAGTAGAGTAGTAGTAGTACGTAGTAGTAGTAGTAGTAGTACGTAGTAGTA
>NW_012130073.1:5701326-5707700 GCF_000143395.1 Atta cephalotes
GTAAGTAAGTAGTAGAGTAGAGAGAGAGTACAGAGTAGAGAGTAGAAGAGAGAGAGNAGAGAGAGAGAAAGAGAGAGAGAAAATCGCATCTACTTTAGATTTACTCCAGTGATCAATAGATAGGGACGACGCTTGCGATGCTCCGTGCAAGAGATAAAATGGCCAGTTCGTTTGTCTCCCCCTTAGATGGTATCACTGACGATTTGCCGTTTCATCGAGGCAATTTAAAGGTGACTGCGCTCTTTACCCCTTCGGATGTTCCGTAATCGAGCCGACCACATTCGCTCATAAGGAGTTCCGAGCACGTATGCTCCAAAGTCTATGCCACGCGCCAGACTAAACTCTGAAATTTCTACTTACAGTCTGACTGAGCAAATCTACTAATTGCGCTTATGTGATATGCAACGATATTATTGTGTACACTAGTTTAAACTTTTGAAGAACTTAAAGAAAATTTTATTAAGAAAATTCTATTAACAAAAATAGTAGAAGATAATAAATATTATTTTATGTAAATTTAATTCTTTTCAGATCTTTAAACATAAACTTTCAAGCTAAATATATTAAAGTAAAATTTAAAAATTATAAGAATACAAAAACGAAATTTTATTATTTATTTCTAATGCTTCAATATATATATTAATTAGTTAGCATAATAGCTTAATTAATTATTTCTGATACATAAAAATAATTTAATTTGTTAGAATTTATAATAAAAAAAGCTGTGTTTAACTTCTAATAAGTATTCGATTTTATTTTCAAAATTACTAAGTAAATGCTTTATCATTATTGTTGTATTTCTATTTATATACATCTTATATATATCTTTACTAGCTTTGTTAGACGATTACTCACGTAGTTTTTAAAAGAGTTTACCTCTACTTAAAGTTCTATTATGCTGAATACTACCATGTAATTCTTCATCTAATATAAAGATTCAATCATCATGAGATAAAACTCAGACGATCATATTTAATGTATGACGAAATGTATGACGAAAATGCGAGTCCTTGTTCCAAATACGTCGCTAAGAAGAGTACCAGAAAAGTGATGAAAGAGAGAAGAAGAGAGAAAGATAGTAGGATAAACACGCGCCAAAACTCCCGCAATGCAGGCCCGTGCGCAACTGCGTTGCAATCCAGATATTGTACTTACGTAGTAGTTCGAAAGCGCTCGGCGAATTGCGAAAATATAATTAAATGCCGCACAACCAAGCCAGCGCGGGTCGGCGAACCGCGATATTTTCTTGTGCATAATGCGTTTATCCGTTTGACGTAGACGTGGCGGATTGCAATGTACCGAGAATCAGCGGCTTGTAATAAAACGTAAAGGAAGGATCAGAAAACGTATTTTCATAATTCTGTCGGCATCCAAGGTATGCCGCGTGCTCGCAATTAGAACGCAATTTAACGTTAGTGGTGAAGAAAAAGGCTCTTTACTCTTTACTGAAGGTCATTTCCTGTGGCTCGTCGTCGGTGAGGCGAAGTATTTTACAGCGCTATTTTCTCCCCGCTCTAGTTTGCATTATCGCATTTGCCGCAAGTTGCAAGAAGTCTGTGCTTATCATCACAGTGATCGCTAAAAGGGTACTGCTAAAACTAATTTTTCCAGAATTGTCATAGAAAATACTTAAGCGCGCGCCTCAGCGTAATCCTTTAACGCTATATAATACCTATATAAATTTATAATTTGTAATTATTTCTATCTTTCTTCGAAAGATGTCGACTTTACTGTGTACGATGCATTGATTATGATGATCTAATTTAGCTGAGAGCGTGATATAACGACCCTTTGCGTAGGTAGAGAGGAGAGCAACATTCTGCTTTTGGTCAGTGATTGGTATGATCAAGGATAGTCGATTGAATGGGTGAAGCTGAAGGAGAATATCCTCGTTACGTTAACATTTCCTGCTCTTGGAATATTGGCGTGACGTTTTCTTAGCAGGAAACTTAATCAACACGAGGTGAATCCATCATAAAAAGAATTCCGTATTTATTCACAGCTAACTAAAATAAGTCAAATGAAGAAGTAATTTAACTGCAGACATATTCTTTCTCTAACAGCAGGAGAAAAAATAATATTTTTTTTACTTTGCGCGCCATGTAATTTAAAATTTACAATAATTTAACTGCTATTAATTAAAAGCAAGATTATATGTTTCGTTAACTCACGTAGATAATGATGGACAAATAAAGCAACAGCATTGTGCTTCTACGATAGTACAACATCGCTCAATGTGCGAGAATTATTAATGAATTCATATAGGTATGTTTGCAGCCCACATTTCTCTAGAAGAGGTGTTGTGAAGACAAACCTGTGTGTGCAATTAATTAGTCACGTGTATGCGAGCAGATAATTTTCGTTGAGGGCGACTAATTACTCTCTCCGTTTCTCTCCCTCCCTTTGTCAATCACCGCGTGACGTTGTGGTTCGATACCAGTGCAGAGCAATAGCCGCTGGAATCCCACGAAGCTGTCTCTCTGTTGCCAGACAGCTCAACCAAAAAACTCGACCTCTATCAATCATATACTTGATTTAAATCTCCAGTAAAAGCGCAATTAGTAACATTGTAAAGTTATTTTTTTCGTATCGTTTAGATTTATCTGACATCAATCTTAAAAGCTTTTATCATTGCGTTCTGAAGTACAGCCAACAAGACAGATTTTTATTGTTTATCATTCAGCGGTTCACAAGTAAATGGAGTTCGAAATATTATTATTAAGACAATTCATTAGTGACCTTTTTTTTTAAATTTGGTTACACTAAATTAATTATTTTCTCTAATTCTAAAAGTGAAATGTATGATGGCGTTTTATACTGGTTTTTTGCATTCGTTAGAAAGCTGAGCTTTTACGCTACGACAGATATCCTAGTATTTCGCTTTGCGTATTTCAAAGGAACAAACACATACGTCTGGCGCATTTTGTTGGTAGTTCAAGTACACGCCTTTGCACAATATTCCTTCGGTAGAATATATCTCGCTAAATTAAAAATCGTATTTTACTGTCATCTACAAGAAATTCGATTTTGAAATATGATCATATAAATATTTTTTATTTTTAGAAAAATATAAATAGAAATATTAGTAAAGAAGATATATTATTTGAATTATTGAAGTTACAAAATAAATTTAATATTCAATGTCTTCTTGGAAAAATGAAATAATCTTATTGTGTAATATTCCTTAAGTTCCTTTAGATTCGGAAATATAATGTCTTACTTCTGTGTTAAAAATATGAATATCAAAAAAGTTTCTAGAAATTTTATATCAACGTCATAAATATTTAATAATATACTATAATAGTTATGTATGCATTAGCGCACTGCGTTTCTACAAAATAAAAATTAGTTTAACAAATGTTTTCTCATTCTAACTTATTATAATATTAATATATTATAATAATTATAATAACTTAATTATAATGAAGAGATATTTTATATATTTAATTACAAACATCTGTTATATTTTATTTCCGTTACATTTTAATAATATTTTTATTTAAATTTGTTCATTACTTCATAGCCATTTTTACCATTTTTATACATTAATAAGCGCAATTGCATGTATGTAAAAACAAAGAAAATTAATTGCTTAATGTATAGTCACTGTATAAAAAAAGTTAAAGCTCTGAAACATTATATCTAGTTATTACGAAAACGCGAGGTACATACATTAAGCGCGAAATTAAGAAAATTACACTTTACGCGACAAACAAGCTAGCATAAATTTTTCAATGTCGGCATCGCTTTCCTTTTTTCCTGTTTCTTTTTTTAATTTTTTATTTTGTGTTCACAAGCAAGACAATAATACGCATCTGGATAAAACACGTCGGACCAAAAATTACAACGCGCGCGGCTGTTAATATCTTACGATGCACTGCATAGAATAGAAGATTCGTAATTGCACCTGCACTGTGCAAGTCCAGCCGATTTACGACACAGTGACACTCGCGGCATGCAATAAGTAACACCAGTACGTACCATTCGTAAGCGCGCAAAATTTATCATGATCAGAAAAGATTACATGACAGAGAGTAATTTTGTTTGATAAAGTGAAAAACGTTGATATATTTTGCATGTAATATATATTTTAAACTATGTACAATATAATTAACTGCAACTGACGAAAATATTTTCATTTGGTAAAATATAATTTACATTTCTGCGTACACATACAGTACTGAGAAAAATAAGATAATTGTGACACGTAATACGAGCAAACAATTTATTCCGTTTTCTGCTAACATTTTCCATCCATTTTACTATCAATATTTTAAAGCTTTATTTACATAATAATGTTCTATACATATTGTTGATATAAACTTTATAATATCCAAAGAGGTAGTGAATATTACAAAGTTCTCCGTCTCTTTTTCTTCTCCTCTCTCTCTCTCTCTTCTCTTCTCTTCGTTCGCTCAATTAAAATACTATTTACTGTTAGGAATGCTTCCTTAACTGCGTCCAAGTTAAGGGAATGAAAATGCAAAAGCGTTTTATGATACATGTTTAAGCTATTCATTGTTTGGATGCTCGTAATGTAGCCGGTAATGTTTTGCCAGCATTAAATATCAACATAAATCTCATTCGTTCCGCTGTATGTCTTCATCCTTCATCTTTTTAGAGATAAACGAGAAGTATTCGAGAGTTCGAGGCGCGAGAAAATGAAGAATCATTCTCCGTAGAAGTTGTAAATCTTGCGAAAGCTAACTATCGCCCAGCAGAACGGCGAAACAGCCCCTGTTGTAACACGTTTTATTACTTCGTTTTAGTACTTGCACTAAAGAGTCGTCTACTGCACATTCGCGATATGTACAAGGTCCGCCATTAGATACTACAAGAGCGACGCTGACAAAGTGAATTGCGTGCTTTCGTTATTATATAATTTATTATACAGGGTGTTCTGAAATAACGTCTATTAATCATATATATTCTTAATAAAAAATTGAATCGAAAAATCCTTTACCATTTTACAATTTTTGCAATACTTTTTGTTAATTATCGAATAAACAAAATGTCTAAAATCGATGTATAGGACAACTTCAAGATTTATTTAAGAAACATTTTCAAAATATTTCACAAAGAATACTGAAAGATATTTTAAAATTGTTTTATACATCGATTTATCTTATATTGATTTATCTTATATCAATGTCTTATACATTCATTTCTTATACATTCATTTCTTATACATTCATTTATTTGGCAATCTTTAGAAATTAATATCTCGTTAACTTGCGAAAATTGCAAAATGGTAGAGAACTTTTCAACTTTTTAATTAGGACTGCATAATATAGCACTGTATAATTAATGGATTATTTCAGAAACACACTGTATATGTACCTTTAACTCGATACAATAATAAATCTACATCTTAATTTATTTATAGATGTTATGATGTGATATTGTTTAGCTATTTGCATACAATTTTACTGTAAATTCGTTCTAATCTAATTAAAATAAAATGCAAGTAGATTGTAAAATTTGACAATTATTAATTGTACCTGATTTTTAAGATATATATATATATATATATATAATAAAACTCCCGTTATAAAATCTATAAATATGTATCTGCATATGTAATATTGCATACAATATAAAATACTTATTCTATAGTATATTGTATCAAAACTGAAAATTACAATTATCCTATAATAATATTGAATTTGTTGAATATTGAAAAGAATATTGAAAATATAGTATGTAACTTATAGTTATGTTGGATCACTTAGAAAGAAATCGTATTTCGTAATCTGGCAATAATACGAACGAATCAGTAATCTATGAGATGTACAAATTGTTTTAAAGCATAACTAGCCATAAATTATAAAGCACTGTTTGTAAATAGATATATACTATGACTTTTATGACGATTCGATTCTTCTTTGTACTCCATTCTTTTTTTCGTCGGTTGTCGATATTCCTATCTATCGACCAGAGAAAGTATTCAACCAGTTTTATACGTATAGCTGCATGTACATAGAAATATCACGCCGCGTCTTGAGCGTGGTTAATCTTGGGCAGACAGCAAAACTATTCGGCGCAACAGAATTTTGTGGCAGCAGCGTGGTATGCGTGTTCGCCACGCCACGCTGTCCACTCGACATATAAAATCTGCCGGGCTACTCTCTCAGCGTGTCGGCAGTTCGACCGGAATGAAATATCGATTTTCAATCGGGCATAGTTTAACACTCGGACGATTTCGAATAAAATTGCCCAGTCCCAGAGAGAGAGAGAGAGAGAGAGAGAGAGAGAGAGAGAGAGAGAGAGAGAGAGAGAGAGAGAGAGAGAGAGAGAGAGAGAGAGAGAGAGAGAGAGAGAGAGAGAGAGAGAGAGAGAGAGAGAGAGAGAGAGAGAGAGAGAGAGTAGTAGAG
>NW_012130073.1:5709316-5711316 GCF_000143395.1 Atta cephalotes
GAGAGAGAGAGAGAGTGTAGTGGTCTATATTCTTCCCATTCCTTTAAACTTGCAACGGTTTCGTGATACACCAGCAGCTCGATTGCTGATGGGAATCGAAACGTTTCGTTACCTATCTCGAGGAGCGCGTTGTCATTCCAACCGGGACGTTATGGCCGGAGCCAAGAAAAATAGCCGCTCGATCCGGTCTCTTTATCCATCCTCTCACTCCCTCCATTTCATCGCCATGCTGTATCTACCTTGGAAAAGCGTTAATGAGACCGGGCAGATCGGTGTTGTATCCCACCGATCGTTACAGATAGCGAGTACTTTAATTGGAAAAGTTTCTAGCTGCCACCAAAACATACTCTTTAGGATGGCACTTTTTTCCTTCTTTCTCGTCACGAAAATAAGGAATTTATATTTGATGGAACTGATTCGATTGGCACATGCATTCGTTCGCAATTGCTACCATTGACCGATAAATTCGCAGCATGCTTGACTGGTTCCGCGAGCGCATAGGTGTGTGCATGCACGTTTATCACAAAACACGACGAAATATAGGAGGATAGGCGTAAAATCTGCATCTCAAAAAGCCGACCGATAGACCTGTGCATCGCTGCACATTTGACAGACGCGCCGATGACAGCAACGGCGTCCCTGTTTTGTATCGTGACGTGTGTGTACGCAACTCTGATCTTTCGAAGCGTGATAATGAGAGTCACACACAATCGCGTAACCACTGAAAATTTTTTTGCACAATTTTTATTGAAAATAATCATTTTAGAATATCTCAGCATCAGGGATCATCCTATCGCAATAATGCGTGACAGTCTGCTTAATTGCATGTGTATGTTGCTTTTAAAAGAGGAGAAGCGAGTGAGAATACAGTATACGAAGCTGGTATTTGAACAGCCAGGTATCTCACTAAATTAAGCGGCTCGGCATTATGGGTACACAAAGGATTGCTCGGTATAAATTACAAGAATTGGACACTCGTGATTCGTTTTCTCCGCGTTAATTTATACTAACGATGTGCAAGCGCCGAAAATATTGCTGAAATTCAGCAATAAGAATACTTTATCTGTGTACTAATAAATAAAATAAGAATCAATATAATGTTTATATCTCACTTTACCAGACTTACATTAGGTTAGGCTAGTTGTCTCTTTCTTTTTTCTTTTTTTCAGTTTACTTTCTATTTTATTAATGTTATCCATACGTCAAAACAAAAATATATCTGGTTTTTGCATATGTACTTTTACAAATATTAATCTCGCCATATGTAAATAAAATGTAATTTTTCGTTGTTTTTATTAACAATGATCGATAAAAGAAATACATTCACGCTAGATTTATAAATTTCGTCGCTACTTTTTATCTCGGATTACATGTATATGCATATTCCATCATAATTTTCCAAAGAATTTGTACAGATTGAAAAATGTGGATACGCACTATAAATTTTTCTTAATTGCGAAACACATTTTGCATCAAATTCATATTTTCAACAAAAAATAATTTTTTTCAAATATTGTATTTCGGTACAATTAGTAAATATATTGTCATAATCAAAATATGACAGTTGCAGTAATAAATTATTAAAAAACATAAACATGTAATTAAAATGAAGAAATCGCGTATAACGACAGTTACAAATGCGACTGCCAGGGTGTAAGGATGAATGGTTCTAGCGGATGCAAAAACTCACTGATGCATACGTAATATGCGAACAAGCGTATCCCTGGAGAGGCTGATTCGTTATCAAGCAGCATTTACCAATAACTTCTTGAACTCAGATAATTTATCGTACATACCGCACTTTCTATATTTACCAATACGCTAAGTGCAATTGCGAAGTGTGCGTGACTGTCGTTGCGCGCGCAACGCAGGTCACTGTATCGATTTGATATTCGTCGTGTTTCTCACACAGAGAATGAATGAATATATATATGAATGACGTATATATATATATATATATATATATATATTTATTTTTTTTATTGTTCGTTCACATACAC
>NW_012130073.1:5712506-5715743 GCF_000143395.1 Atta cephalotes
TATATATATGTAATAGTACGTATATATATATATATATATATATATATATATTTTTTTTTTTTAATTGTCGTTCACATACACATGTTTACAATTGGACGCGATACATCAGCTGCGATTAACGTTTTTAGAAACACGTTCGACTGCAACGAAGAGGAGGTACACTGTCAACGAATACGTCTATCGAATCTCGTTTTTACTAATATATCGCAAAAGATGAATAAATGATACGAGAAAAGTACTATAAAATATTCTTTTATCTTTTCTAAGTTGTATTTTCTATAATTGATATATAATTAATATATGTATTATAGCTTAATTAATATTAATGTTTCATAATTCATACATTATTTCTATAATCTCATTGTCAGAGATAATTTTTAAAATAGTTGAGAATGTCTACTATTTATATTTTTAGACAGCTTCACGTATAAAGTTAACTATGTTTATAAATATATTTACAGCATATGTCAAATTTAGGAAACATCATCTCTTCTGAGAGTGAAATAATAAATGTACGGTATCCATTAAAAAGCAATTTAAATAGCAATTTCCGCTGTCGGGTCGCAAAGCGACGTTCAAGCAAAGCGACTCGTTGAAGTTTACCGAAAGGTTCGTAAACAGGTAGTAGAAAATATTTTTGTTCCTCTAGCAATATATGTAAATTACAAGTATTTTATAATAATGTGAGAATTTGGCTATACTCCCTTTTTTCAAATAAATATATATTTCTGTACATGTTAAGCATAACATAATTTATATTTAAATAAAATATATATTTAAAAGAATCTTCGAGTTGTTTATTGATAACAATACTGTTTTGTTACATGAGATATATTTTGTATTAGTTTTATAAAATTAAAATTCCATTTCTACGATTATAATACATGTTAATGTATGTAGTTCTAATCTATGTTATGCTAAAAAAAGGAAATAAATAAAGAAATTATAGATTTCGACTTTTATCTCAATATGCCTAAAGTTGTCAATTTATCGAAACATTTACTTCGTGAAAAATTTATACAAATTATATATGCGCGAAATAAAGGCAGAACCAAATATAAAATAATTAAAGTAAATGTAAAATAATTAAATAAAATTAAAAAAGAATAATTAAATGTAAAATTAATCGTGAATTGTTAGAATTAAATTAAATTTAGCAGCCTAATTTAAAAAATTGCCTCTTTTGAAAAATTGTGTAAATGCGCGTGATGTTGATATACTTAATAGTATACAGTGATATGTCGATGTCCTATAAATTATTGTAATAATAAAATCTTTAATTCAAAGACTGTAATAGACCGTAAAAAATCGTTAGATTGTAGATCTTGTCATTATCAATTTATTCTCTTGGTGATCTCCTTGGTGATAAAGCGAATGAATTTTGATATCTTCCTAATGAACGCTTATTTCATTTGATAAGAATACAGCTGCTTGAAAAAAAAGAGCGAAATACATCTATACTAAATACATCTGTTACTAAATTCGTGAATTTTTCCAATGATAGGACTATCTGGCGATGAAAATCGATATCGGCCTCAGGACACTCGGCACATGCCGAGCAAACGAACGACAGGACATGCTACGCATATTTCAGAGTTTCGAGTATTTCTCTAACAATGCGACACGATCTGCTTTTTAATGTGAGTCACGTTTACGGTATGGCCACCTTGTTTATCAAAGAATTTGTGCATATAAGAGTACGTATGCTACTTCAGATCAAAGCGCACAAAATAGTTAAATAATTATGAAGCGTATTACATTCTAAAAGAATATTTGATTGTTTTAGCAAGTTTCTAATATATTTTCCTTCCAGTCTCTTTAAAAAAATTTTGTTAACTATTATTTTAAAATATATTTAATACAACATAATATATTAAATCAATAAATAATCAATAAAAATAAACATAAAAAAACATATATTATATTAACAAACAGAAAGATAAGGATAAATTAAAAATGTGTGATTTAATAATTATATATCATTAACGTTAAATTGTATATCAATCATGTATCTGTTTCACAAAAATATTTGTTAAGAGACTAACGACAATATACAATATATATGGATATGCCGACTGCAGTTATTTGTCGCAGTTAGTGGAGCATCGATCGCAATGCTTTTATTTGAAATTTGTGGCCATTGCCTTTTCGTGTAATCGACGCTGTCTCCCACAGAATGATGGATCTACAATTCATCATTGAGTTTTAACCCAATCGTGCAGTCAAAAAAAGGCCGCGGAAACTGTATGTTGCGCAAAATACTTAAATTAGAGAAAAATTCTGTTGTATATATTTATTTATATATATAAAATAATATATTACTTAAATAAAAGAAAAATTCTGTTGTATATATTTATTTAAAATAATATACATATTTTTTATACAACTCATATACAATTCATGTAATACTCATGTAAAAAAACTGGTCTTTTATCATAAAAAATAAAAACTTACCTGTTTATGAATGGTTATTATTTTCTATCTCTCATATGAAATGTAAAATGTCGATATAAAATATAGAGCAGTTTTATAAATGGAAGAAATATTAGATTGTCGTGGAAGGTTTAGCTTTGCGAAAATAATACCCATAAAACGAACACATCGTAATATTGTAGATTCAAGATAAAAGCGGCTGTAATAAAACTTGCATCTGACGTAATCATGTAGTTGCTATTTTATAAAGACTCGCCAATGCGTATATGAAGAGGACATCCTCCAAGCTCACGTAGAAAACGCTCAAATATTGAACACTGAAATTCTTGCAACAGAAACTTCCTCGACAAGGAAGAACGGTACCCGTTGCATTTCTATTTTCGTAGCTTCCGGCCTTTGGCTCCTCGAATATTTTGAAACTTCTTCGAAGGCAACTATAGAGGAAACTTATACATCGTCGCCATTTTGTAAGAGACGCACTTACACCATTCTTGGCGACTGATTTACGAGAACGATAACCTGTACTTATTTATGATTATGAATTCCGCGAGAGAGTATTTATAAAATTAGATTTCTTTAAGAGTGTGTTATTTGTTAATGGAGACGTAGATGTAATATCATATCCTTCCTCGGTTCTACATGTATAGATATATATTAGATATGTATATATGCAAGATACAAGGCAAAGGGAAGTTGATACTACTAGCGATGTGATTATCCCTAAATTTAATGTCGGTTCTACATATAGAGATATATATTAGATATATATATATATATATATATATATATATATATATATATATA
>NW_012130073.1:5721188-5726115 GCF_000143395.1 Atta cephalotes
ATATATATATATATATATATATATATATATATATATATATATATATATATACATATACATACAAGATACAATGGCAAAGGGAAATTGATACTACTAGCGATATGATTATCCCTAAATTTAATTTCGATATATATAATATATGCTAGTAATATATGCTAGTAATATATTATAAGAATAAAAATTATTAATAATAAAAGTAACATGTTACATTTCTTAATAAAATTCGCTTTAGATAAATAGATATTTAGAAAAAACTGAATAAATAGATATTTAGAAAAAACTGAACGCTCAATTTTTTAGTGACTTTCATCAGTTTCTGCTCGTAGTTTAAATAGAGAGAAATTTTAGTAAAACAGAATTCTATTTGACCAAAAGCATAGCCAGGTCTTGAAAAAAACAATATTTACAACTGACAATAATAGATTTTTCATTTTCATACTGAGACTTTTTTCATATTGAAACATGTTTTATTCTAGCTATTATATTCAATATAACAATTGAAAGAGTTTGACTGTTTCTTGCTCCATTTTAGAATCGACCTCAGTCTACCTGGTTTTATACGTTTCGCGTAAAGGGGAAAATGCGATAAAGAAAATCTCCCACTTTTCCTATTCCAGCTACGCAGCTGGATAAAATACAAAGTTTAAAGATAACCGTTCCGGTTTACCCAGAGATAAGCCCACTGGAGAGTGTGCTTGATGTACGAATATCCGATGAGAGTAAAGCGTAACTCAAAGGGATGAATTAAGTTTTAGGTGTGCTCTGACACCTTGAGAGATAAAAATATACATTTGCATTTTGATCTGACATAAATATATATTTAAAAGGTGACTGATCCAATTTATTACAAGACAATCGTTTTATCTCTTTAGAATACATATTCTGATCTATTAAGATCTGCCTGTTCATTTTCAATATCAAAGGTTAAAGTCTAAGAAAACAGACACGATTCAATGGATAAAAGATGTGCAGTGTTCGATGAGAAAAAACCAGTGAGTATTCCATAAGCAAGACTCATGGATGGATAGACCAAGCACTGGTGTTAAACACGATAATAATTTTCTGATACGCTATTGTATCTGCAAAAAAGTTCTTTTATGAGATGAATAGCTTTCAACGATACTATGTACTTCACGCGCTCGTGCGTGTAAATTGATATCGTGTCACGAATACCGTACACTTTATGTTTTTTTCTGTCGGTTCGATGAATTTTATAGAATTAGCCTTAAGAGATTGCATTAATTAACTTTATCGGAACATCGTAATTTAATCATTTTGGTTGCAGATATTCGACGACAGTTCTATAAAATTGCGGTTTGAAAATAGGTCCGCTTTATTATTTAATCTAATATCGTCACTTGTGCAGATCAATCGACATTCATAACAAGTATATGGCAAGTGTGCGTTAATTGTGGTTTTATTGGTGAATTTCCGTGTGAATATAACAATATACGCCAATCAATGTGACATGATCTTTCCGATATAATATGATATTACATATAACAAACAAATTAGTGTTGTGTTATGATTGCGCTATGTATTCCCGCGCGAGATGGACATTCTATCGGCATGTAGCTTTGACAACGGCCCGTCGCAGTTTTAATGGCGAACCAACTAACCGTGTCATCATCAAATATTTGCATAACAGACAATGAAATCGTTATTAAATCACATTAATCAGCATATTAGGTGAAGTAGGTATTAATAACACGCATTTATAGATGTATTTCGTTTGTAACATATCACAATAAATTTTCATTATTCCAACATAAATCATGTTTTCATTATAATTTGTAAAGGGAAATGTCATCTCGCCTTCCATATATTGCTCAAAACTATTATTCAAAATTACAAAAAAATATTTAAAAATTCTAAAGATCTTTTGTTTAATATAATATAATTTTGACATGTTAAGATTCTTATCTTTCAGTTTTATTAATAAATAGACGTATATTGCTAATTAATATTATAATCGTTATTTTCTGTATTTATATACATTTTTATTTAATTCTTTTAAGTAAAAAAGGTTAAATTATTTTAAAACTTCTGTCATGATATTGATACTGTATATATTTTCAGGTAAAAACTATTATAAATTATAAAAAATATAAAAATAACGATTTTCTTTTTCTTTTATTAAATAAAAAAATAATATATGACAATTTGGTGAAGTTATGATAATTCACATCACGTCGCGCAAAATAATTTTTTTCTACGTAAAATATTGGAAAAGAGATGAGAAAGATTACATTAATTATAAAATCGTTACAGACGTAATTAAACGTAATTACATGTCAATAATCATTTGATCTTATTATCATGACATTATATTATGATAGGTGTGGCTGTAGTGAAACACATAGATAATTGACGATATATATGTATGTGTTCACATATATACCAACAAACACACGTGCACTTTCATTCCTCAGAATAGTAGCGGAGTTAATCAACTGATTTAAGATAATTGCCAGAATCGTTAATCAAATTTAACCATGTGTGTGTAGGTAGTAGATAAAATTAAAGTCTGTGGGCTATTAATCTCATCGATTACTTCTTGATGTAAACGTTAATTGTATTAATTTATTACTATATTAAAAATGTTAACTATATTAATAATGATTCGTTGAAATACAGATAAAAAAGTTTGGACACAAAGTTTTGTGCTTATTCAATCGTTAATAAAGTTTATTTACAAACTTTAGATTGTTAATTATATCTTATTAAATACTAAAAATAGTAATTAATATTCAAAATAGCCACCTTTAATCAACTTTGATACAAGCTCTAAAACATTCTGGAAATATATATATTAATGATTATCACTTTTTCACGATAAATTCTTCTAGGCAATAGAGTATTCAATTAATCAATTCTTTTGATGCAGAATCTTGTTGGTATTGAATAGGATATAATTAATAGTTTAGAGTTGTTTCTTTTAACGTTATTACTCAAGAAGCAAATTAATATTATTTTAATTAATATTATACCAAAATGTCATCTTTAACGTCAAAATGACGATAAGTATCGTCAGCTTGCTAACTGTATTGTTATTTATTTATGTTTATGAACCTTGTCAGAATTCAATCTAACATTGCCAACACTATTTTATATAAAAAGAAGATTTCTTAATTATTAGATTTAATTTTTATTTTGATATACCTAAAATTAAAAATATGATATTATTTACTAATAATATACAAAAAATGGTAAAGAATATTAAGCATATACATCGAACGTCGCGTTTACATTCAATAAGTTGCTCTCGTTAATAATGTATCGCATGAAAGGCGTCGCTCTCATATTCTTGAACAGTTTATATTATCAAGTCTTTTGTTATTGAATATATCTTAGATAATGTAATATACAGCATGATATTTTTCGAGCCTGTTCACGGAGAGTACTTTATTACGAGAGTATAACGGAACGTGTCAAAGATGGTACTAAAGAACCGCACTTTGTTGTATCGTGATATCATAGCATGAGCGGATAGGAGGTGCATCAGCCACTTGAGATGATCTTGACGCGCCCTGCAGGTTTCGAAAATACTTTTATGTGAGATACTGTTTCTTTTGAAAAATGTGAGAGAAGCTACGTGATGTTAACCGACTTGGATTTTTGTCATATCTCAAGGTCAAAAGATGTCTGAAAAGCTTAAGAAACATTTCAGCAAATCAGACGATAAATAAATTGAAAGAAATATATAAATATAATCCGCTTTATGTTTAAAGAATTTTATAAGATAAAACAGATTCAAACAACTAATTAAAAATTTAAGCAAGATTGAATTAATAATAATAATAATTATTTTTTATTTGAGAGAATACATTTTTTAGCACAATGTAAAATGTTCCGCAGAACAGTTTTATTATCCTTTACAATTTTTATAACAATCTTATTAAGATCTGTATCTTGTATAGATACATAGATGAATTATTTAAGACAACAAAATATGTATGAATCAAAATATTGTCTCTGTTTTCTGTTTATGTATCTAGTAGAAGATTATTTTAGTGAATCTTGTTGCCAAATCGGATGTTTGTGCAAATTTTGTTTTTGGTGCAGAGCTCATTGTCAGTTTGGAACTTGTTTGTTTGAAATATTTATTAACGGCTCGTTAGGACGCTATGTGCTTCTCATGAACTTATTCCAAAATTTCCTGTGTCGCTGTACCATGGAGCTTACTCAAGAGCACCTCTGGCTTGCGACGCAAATTATGATTTCATTGCCGACAATTCTCGCGCTTCGCGCGCCACATTGGCCGGACAATAATAAATGAACTCTGACATTCCCATTCTCTCTGTCTCTTTTTCTTACTAGTTCTGTCATCCTATATCATCGCTACGTGCCCTTTTTTGCTCTTGTTATGTTGCTCGTACGTAATCACTATCCAACTGCCATATTTGTAACATGGGTACGATGGCGACGCAGCGCTTAATAAAATTGTAACTGGGGTTATAGAATAAAATGATGCGCTGGTGATGTGTTGGCAATGTCCTTGCAATTAAACAAATACCATGTCAACATCCATTTCTATTATTCTCGATTTATTAGATGCATATACGAATATCTATCATGTTACAAATATCAAAGAAAACAACGTGAAGGCAACATAACATTTGCAGAACCAGAATAAAAATGACATTTGAATTTTAGGATTTTCACAATATAAGCTTCAAATAAAATACATATTTATATAAAGAATTTTGTACGGATAAACATAAAAAATTAATAGCATAAAATTCAAGCATGTTTTTTAAACACAGCAAAATACATGCGAAAGATCTTTCGCAGCAATTTCTCTAAATGGCATCATGTAATACATATTCGAAATAAAATAAAAATAGAAAGAGAGAGAGAGAGAGAGAGAGAGAGAGAGAGAGAGAGAGAAGAAGAGAGAGAGAGAGAGAGAGAGAGAAGAAAGAAA
>NW_012130073.1:5729107-5732124 GCF_000143395.1 Atta cephalotes
AGAGAGAGAGAGAGAATGGGTGAACGAAAAAAGGAACGGTAAGCACGGAGGCGCGAAATGTTATCGAGCATCGACGAGCATTCGATCGATTCGTCGTCTCATGGCATTTCCCTTCAGGAAACTTTCGTGCCCCTCGACATCTCTCGTGCCGCGAAACGCGAGGGTGAAAATTGAGTTACGATGTCACCGGCTGCCCTTCCCGAAAGTCGCTCGATATGGAAACGAAGTGAGACTCGATGCCGACCGCGAAATCTTCACTACCATTCTCGTCATCTCTCCTTCAAATGCAGGATCTCTGCATCGAGCTCGCCGCGGTTCTCCTTCGCTATAAGAGATAAAGCTCTTTTTCAGGATTTCCTGTGCTCTTTGCACAGGACCGACATCACGTATCGTTTGCTAACCGGCGGTCAGAGTTGATCCCTTGACGTGAACCTGGGAACGCAGAATGTGTACAAAATCTCAGCGTTTATGCTTTCCCCGGCACGTTTCCGCTAAAACTGCGGCATTTTTCGCGGATATTCAACAGATGGGAACAGCTCGTTTTTGGCGCCAAGCAAAGCTAGAGGGGATTTCTGTGGTCGGATTACGATATCTAGCAGAATAAATGGCTAAATGATATCGTTTGTAGCGTATACTATTACTTCTTAAGTTTTTCGTATCAGGACATTTCTTTTTTTCAAAGATATATAGTTGTTATGGGAAGAAAATATGCTCACATTAAAATTATAAAACAGCTGCATTAAATTAATCGTTAAAAATTTAATAATACAGTATCTGTAATAATACAGTATCTGTAAAAATTCTGTAAGTTCATTTTAAAGACAAGGAGAAAATATCCATTTCTTTGATCACAAGTGCTATAAGAAGAGTAAAAATAGTTTATAATAATACGCGATTTTACGTTAGAAGAGATAGATAAAAGAAATACTGTAAAAGAGCTCATAGAAAGCGCGAGAAGATTGAATTTAAAGAACTCTCTCTTGATTCTGGAAGATTTTCCAAGATTGTTATCGTCTCAACCCTTACAATTAATTCGGATTTTAGTTTGCTGATGATAAAAGATAGTGATAGTTGGAAAATAAGGAACTCAATTATTTTGTTGGGAGTTCGCACTGTAATACTACACATCCCCATAGAAGTTTCAAGGAAAAATCATTTCGCAGATGCTTATGGCATGTTACGTCATGTGGAGGACAGAGGTTGGCAAACAGTGGTCGGCGACAGAGGCAAACGTTGCCGTTCGTTGCCATCCGGCAACTTCCGGTGTCGTTTGGCATCTTCCGGCATCGTTCGGCGCATTCCGACGCTTTCCGACGTCGTCCTTCGTTGTCAGAAGCAGATAATACACAATAAAAATTCTTGCATATAATATTAAATAAAATGAAATATGTATATTTCAGTAAAACGACACTTCAATTGATGAAATCGAGTTGTAAAATACGCCGAAAACTTCTTTTATTTCATTAATTAACTAATAACTATATCTATAAATGTATTACGCAAAAACAAAACAAATTGTTCATAACTTAAATTAATATTATAATACAAAAGGGGGAGATATCTAGATAATCACGAAAAAAAATTATTTGCGTGATTTTGTTATCCTATCATTTATGTCATCAGACAAATTTTATTTTATTCTGATAAAATCGTTTCATTTTTTGTCGTCGCTGCCAGCCTCCCCTCTTCATAACATAACATATCGTAAAGAAGACTCTATTCAATCAATAATATTGATCAATAATAATGAATCAGTAATACTGACAGTAAGCACCAATATTTTTAGTACTCTTACAACCTTACACAATCAGTATTGTTGAATATATTTCATTTTAATTTTACGTACATTGTCTACTGCAGTGTGACATACTGTGACATGGATCTTAATAAAATGATACTGATACTCAAGAATCAAAATCAGATCATTGTCAGTGTTCTACTGTCAATCCATTAATATTAACCACACACGATCAATAATATTGTCAGTATTGGATAATACTGATAGTATTATTAATTTGTTTTATTAATTAGATTGTCACCTTAAGCATCTGTAAAATGGTATTCCTGCGTGGAACCTCCATTCACTTTTTCATTCTAATATCGAGCATCGTAGTTCACATTCGTTAGTTCGTTAGTATATTAATAGCATTGTGCAAAAACCATTACCGCATTTGGGACCGATTCTAAGCGAGAGGATTGAATGAAAGTATAATCCACGATGCACTCTGCATTCAATAATGATTCCGTGCACAACATAAGTTGTGTAATTGGTGATGGAGAGGAAAAAGAAAAAAGATGGACGCACGTACGGCTTTTTCACCACGTTGACGGATGTTTGCCAATTTTGATTCTATATCGTTTAAACGGATAAATATATCCAAAAAAAGTAAAAATCGCAAAATTTCGGAAAAGCGAAAAGAGTGATAACTACATATGGCGAAAAGAGGAGAGATAAACAAAATCGAGATTTTGAAAAAATGTAACAGGAAAAAAAGGAAGAAAACGAATACACACAAAAACAAAAAGGAAACATAAAGAACATAAGGTGAACTGGAGAAAGATATTACAAAATCGAGCAAATCGATAGTATATGTGTATACATATCAGCGTGACCTCACGTACCAGCAATCGTTGTAGTGTGCTGAATCAGCTTCAACGTGGTCATTCTTGATTGGATGCGGTAAAGACATCGAAACGTTTAAACGTTATTCACTTGATGACCAAGATGATCAAGAATTGTAATAATCTTAAGTTCCAATTAAGAGTTTCTACTTTCTTTCATTTATGTTGATAGCAACATGTTCGTGACAACACTATGTTTGTTATTTATATGTAATTGCATAAAACAATCGAATTAAAGCTAAATGAGGTAGAAATATTTTAATTTAAGTGAATGCACAAATGACAGATATATTTTAAAATATGCAATAGTGCATCCGTTTAAACTGAAATAATTCTTTTGCATTCAGTTCCAACTTAAATATTTTACATAATTATATTATACATATAATATACAT
>NW_012130073.1:5734063-5735608 GCF_000143395.1 Atta cephalotes
ATATATATATATATATATATATATATATATATAATACGAATAAATATGTTACACATAAATTAATCTAATAAACAGATATCAACATTTAATAATTATATTGAATTTGTCAGATATAAAGACGCAATTTTAGCTATTATATACATACATATAGCATTTATTTAAAAAAAAAGGTTATATTTTTATCATATAATAGAATCTATAATAGATGTAGATCTAATAGAAAACTTACGTTGTAAGTATTAATTATTTTGTATTTAATTTAAATATTTTAAATATCAAACAGTTAATAAAAATTGAATAATGATTAAAATACGCTTATATAATTGGCAATATATCGATCAATTGGTAATTAAACTGCCTTCAGTAAATTAATTTACGAGTGTTATTTGTTGCTTAATTAATCACTTGGACATTTATAATGCCTCGGATATGAGATTAATATCTGAATGTGTGATTACATTGATATTGTGATTATATGAGCACGATAGGATGTACAATATGTTGGAAAATCGTGGGGAGAGGGAAGGAGTTGCTAAGTTAACATATCCAAATAAATACGCATAATTCTCGGGTAAAACGCAGTATTGTTATAACATATAAATCGTAGCTTTATTCTCTATTTACCTGAAATGCAGAGAGAATATTTGGGAGCGGAAGATGTTATCAATAAACTAAATCTATTAACTAAAATAGAATCGTTACATCGTTAAATGTGGTTTACGTAAAACGATTTGCCGTACTATTGAGAGTAACGGTATAATTAACCGGTTATTAATTATGTATGGTTATGAGAAAAGAATATAATGCTGAAATGTGTGTTGACGAAGTCCGATTAATGAAACAAAATTAGCTAAACATTAGTCAAATTATCTTGCCGAATTATGGCAATGATTATTACATTGAAATAATTGCCTGTTAAATACGGTCTCTTGCATTTAACGTTTGAATATTCGCAATACTGTTATTACATAGATGTATATAACGTATTATAATTATTAAAAGCGGAGATTGCTTGAGTAGCAAGTAGCGGCAAATATTGATGCGCTATTCAAATATACTGATTAATGTAATAAAGGCTATCTTTCTTATATAAAGATATTTCTTTGAAGACATATATACATATATTTACGCAAGTACACTCTCAAACAATGCAATAACGTGAAAAAAAGAAAAACTGTAGAGTATCTATAAATTTCATTCAGAAATCAAGCTTACGTTGATACTATTATTCAATAATATAAAATTCAATCATCGTAAAAGAATCGTTCGTGGCGTACGAGGCACTTTAGATAGATATTGTGTTAACCTGTGATTCGCGTTGCGCGGACATGCACGAAGCGCCGATGTCGGTGACCCGCATAGTTACCCGTCTTAAAGATTTATTTGCTCTGTAAATGCAATCCGATGTCCCGCACGCCAGGATGATTTATGACGCGTCCCTTCGAGTGTCATGCAGTTCATGCAGTGGAAATACAGTTTTCGTGGTTGTGGATAATAGACCGAACGATACCGACCTCTGTCTCTCTCACTTTCTCTCTCTCTCTC
>NW_012130073.1:5735719-5747780 GCF_000143395.1 Atta cephalotes
CTCTCTCTCTCTCTCTCTCTCTCTCTCTCTCTCTCTCTCTCTCTCTCTCTCTCTCTCTCTCTCTCCTTCCTCTCTCTCCCTCTCTCTCTTTCTCTCTCTCTCTCTCTCGCCCCTCTTTGAGGTGCTTGAAGATCGAACTTGGACGGAAACGTGGAGGAATGGAGAATCTATTGGCAACCGGCTTCAGCGATGCGCTAACAAACAGCAAAATTTATCGTCTCGTTCTGTAAGAGCGGACTTTAGTTACGATAGCGGACTTCCATTTTATAATGCGGATACGTCTTTTGCCGAATCAACAAAAGTTATAAGAAACTAATTATTTGGGTAATTTTAAAATCCGGGGAATTCGCGTCGAAACGTCTCTTTCATAAATGATACGATAACAATTAAATAGTATTTTAACGTATCTAATTTGCATATTATGCCATTATTTCTCACTCGTTTTAATTTATTAAATCACCTTCGTGTATTCCAATAAAAGCAAATAAAATTATTTGTACCGCAGAATCGTACTAATCGTTTATGTTGGAGTCGGTGCTGTTCGCTGATAATGCGCGCGAATTATAACTCTCATGATTTTTGATATACTGTCGCATTTCGATGGAGATATCTCGGATATATCTACATGCCATTTGATGCATTCATTTCCTCGCGCAAAACCCGATATTTGTCGTTGCAATAATTTATGCAAATTACGGATTTTGTTTCATCTACGCGTCTATCGCGCGCGTTATCGCTAACAACGTTATTGATGCGCGTGTGATATATTAATATTAATATCGTAATGTTACCCATGGGATGTCACGCCCCGTTATTCTGTAGGAATCGTATCGGTAGCGTGACATCTTGCATCGTCACGCGACTCATCGTTGCGATGAACTCCGTAACAGCGGGACAAGTGATCGCCGTCAACTATTGACAGGTTTGCGTCGACCAGTTAGCGCCAACTGTCGATACCTGTCAATCATCCTGTACAGTACATGCTCCGGTACTCCTTATCCTGCTACTGTCATGTCTTTATACTCGACATATAACTACTTCTAGTGTATTCGGAAATAATTTTCAGAACGCTATTTTATTTATTAATATTATTAATATTTAATATATATAACTATTTATTTTTGTATTTTTTATAGCTTTGTTATTATCAATAAAAGAAATTATAGTGTTCAATTATATTTATAAAGATTATATATAAATAATCAAAGATAAATTGCGGATCATAGTAAGTAGTACATGCTACGAATTGATCCGCCAAAGAAATACGGAAAATAATAGCTGCTCAATAATACGCTTAAATTTTGTTTATTTTCAAGATTGATTGTCGAACAATTTTAATGAAATGATGCGTGTATGACTGTTATCATATAATTATTAAAATTTATTTCAAATATCAAATATTATTGTATAATTCTGTCATTACTACTTTCGTTAATCATTGATTTAATAAGGCCACAGATGTTAACTCCAATTTGATAATTATAAATAATTTATTGTAATTTCCAACACATAATCAAAAACCACGTAAAATCTACGTTTATTGTATAAAACAATTGTAAAACAATTATAAAACAGATTATCAGAGTATATTTATCACAATACAATTAATATAACAAACATGATATAATTTATTTTATTATAGTTTATCAATGTAAACAATATAAATTATTTAATGTGAAAATGAAAGAAATGAAAGAAATACGTTTATAGGAAGAGAATTATTTGCCATTTAAATACTATGTTTTAAGTATTTAAATTTAGTTGGAATAACAATCGTAGCCGCTCAATTGTGCGAATATATAAGCGCAATAACATCCAAGAAATAAATCGCGAGAGTTATTGCTGCACAGAAATTAGTAGAGCATAAAGCTAATCTCGATGTTCTTTTTCAGCTAATCTTGCTGTTCTTTTTCAGCAGATATGACGGCTAACGTGATTAATGTGACTTAAGATGTCCCTTCTCCACTCAACGCGATAATCCACGCAGACATCTGACACGCTTGCGGAATTTATTTCGTTCACCCTCGTGCCTAGGAAAAAAACTTTTATGACTAATATGCGATAATGTACCATCCAATACATATATATTTTGCCGGAGCCTGATAGAATTGGAGACCCGTCAATACCAGCCGCCGCAGATGCCGGGCCGCCTCTGTTGTTCCCAGTATTGAGCGGCAGTAAGCGACTAAACTTTTCTTCTTAGTTAAAGTATCAATATTTTTAGGTAGCGCTGTTTTTTCTCTTATATCTACTGTAATGTTATTTCTTCAGCAGTATTGATTTTCTTCATTTCAGCAATTCACTCGCGGCCGCACGCGAAAAATTTCTTCAAAGCGAATGTCTGGCATTTCAAAAATATTGCTTTGGAGACTAAACAAAAATACAGCAAATTTATATATCATGTAACAAATTTATATTATGTAATTGCATGAATCTTTCTAAGAGTTCCGCGTAGAAATGTCCGAACGCTCCGTGTCGTGGTACATGTTTGTATATATTCCGTTTACATATACTCGTATTTATTCACGACTTTTCATATGATTCATTATATGGATAACCATTATAATTTACTGTAAGCGCATTATTATAACGTAAATTAAAATCCTCCTATAAAGGAGATTTTTAGCAAGATCAATATTTTGCAATAATTGTTATGTAATTATCTAATGCTAAATTAATCTGCATAAACACGGACATATTGTTATGTATTACCATAATTTATCATAATTTAATATCCTATAACAATAGATTAGATACAATAGAGTTTCAATTTCAAAGCAAGATAAAGTAGATATACAAAATTTAGAATTTCAACATTCATACAACATAATAGATACATATTTAAATCAAATAAATAAAAATGTATAAAATCAAATAAATAAAATAATATTTAAATTATATTATTTACAGAAAAAAAATTACAATTTTGTGATAAAAATTAGAATGTTAATTATTTGTTTCTTCTTGTGTGAATCAAAAGTTGCGATAAAATTGTTGCATTTTGCTTTAACTTCAGTTTGATGATGCAATTATGTTACGTGGATTTCTGCTTATAAACCGCACTTGTAAAAGTTACACAGGTAATAAATATTACTTTCCTCGTTTTGAAAAGTTTTACGTCTACAACGTGCATGAAATTTTTGCGTAAGCTTCTAGCAAATTATAAAATGTAAGTGTACCAAAACTTCCAGATTAACATTAATTATATCTTGTAGTATTTAACCATTTACGGTTAACATAATGTCGCTACTGTTTTCAAAAATATTTTTTTTCTCTAGAATTTAAATACCTTTTTTTAGACATAAATTAAAATTTGTAGGAGAATCTTTTATAAGGAGAACAAAAAAATGTTAATATCTTTCTATATCAATTTAGTTTCGTAAAATAAATCTTTCTACTTTAATTTCTTATAATTTATACCAAATGTTTATAATAAAGAGTGATTTGTTAATGAGTTATCTTTCGATGACGTTTATTTTCCAATTAGTGCATGGCATGGCGACTTGCACGAGAAAAGGGGTTGGTTCGAGGAGGGACACAGACAGGCCGACGATTTACAGCTTTCGGCGAGCAAAACAAGCCAAGATGAAAGTTCCTTGGCCGCTGGTATGCGCCGGAAGTAAACCAATTAACCGGCTGCAAGTTTCGCGGAAAATCTGAAACTTAACTCCCACGATGCTTCTTTTGCCAAATCGTAATCCCGCATTTGCCCTGCGATATGCGGCATTCGCGCATTGGCAGAAAGAAGAATACTATCTTGTAAGAGCGAGATAGGGCCGTTGACATTCAGGCGTCGTCGCGGGACGTAGAGGATGACAACAACAATGACGTCGACAACGACGCCGACGACGACGACGACGACGTCGACGACGACGACGACGACGACGACGACGACGACGACGACGACGACGACGACGACGACGACGACGACGACGACGACGACGACGACGACGACGACGACGACGACGACGACGACGACGACGACGACGACGACGACGACGACGATGACGACGACGATGACACTGATGCCGATGCCGACGACGGCGACGAGGAGGACGAGGACAATTCGAGTGCCTGCAAACGAATTACGTTGCGAACAAAAACAGCAAATCCGGTAATCTTGTTTCAGACTCGCCGGCGAACTGCTGCGAGTCGTAAGGAGAGCAAACATTCTACTACTTCTAATTAATTTCTGTTTGCGTGGTAGTGGCTGGATGAAGGAGGATAACTATCAACAGAGATACGGAGCCCTGGAGAGAGAAAACGAGAGCGTCAGATAGCTAGACGGACTGCTGAAGACGATGGGGCTGCTGGATTGACATTCACTGAGCGCGTTTTTATGGATCCTCGTTAAGACTTCTAACGTGAATTGTCGGGGAAGCACGACGCAAGATTCAAGGCACGCTGTTTTGATGGCCGAGGTTTTACAAGGTTACGAGAATTCCGCGATAATTCCCTGTAATGTGACTTAGTTATAAACGATATAGAAGACGATATAGACAAAAAAAAATTGTAATACTTTATGTATTTAGTAATCATGCGATATGTAATACTGGAAATATAATACATATTTTTTTTATAGAATCTTGTAGACTTCTGCAACATATTTTCTATATCTTTAAAACGTATTTTTGAAATTATTTTCTGTAACAGATATCTTCCATAAATTTATATTTTGACGTGTCAAAGAATTAAGAGACATTTGTGTACAAAGCTAATAACTAGAACAAAATGCGTTAAAATGCTTTCAAATTTTCCGACTTTAAAAATATAAAAAATCGTTCTGGATAAAACTTGAAAACCGGATATAATAAAAGTTCAAATAAAATAGATGAAATAAAAAATAATTTTATTAAATAATTTTAAAATATTACAATTTGAAAATTAAAAATTTCTTTTGATATCTTGATCTTTTACAATAAAAGTTAAGAAAAGTAATTTGATATTTTGTTAAATAAATCAAATTATATGCATGCATATATCGAATATATTTTTCAGTATATATCAACAGTAATATCGTTTCTGCTAACGTGTGTGAGTTTAATAATTTAATTTCTACGTCGTTTATGAGTAATCTAAGTCAAAGATCTCCAGTATTATCATATTTTGCATTTTACTTTCGTAAAATAAACATAACAGTTTTTCGGCGTATTTTTATTATTATACAGTATGCATGTGAAATTAAAAATTCACCGAGTGAACATCAAACGATGTTATTTTTTTGTATATCGCTTGAATTAACCGGTCACACAAAGCTCGTGTGGCTTTCTCCCGTTTTTTAATAGAAAGAAGCATTCAATGCATTTCACATTGATTTTTATGGATTAAAAGTTAAAATTGTACAATTAGTGCTTAATTGTCGCACTGTACACTGAGAGAAAAAGTTTGGTATTTGTAACTATAATTACATATTACCATAATTGTAGTGATATGTAGTTACAAATACCAAACATTTTCTCTCAGTGTACAACAAGGAAATTTTGATGCTGTCGTTTTAAAGCAACGTTCACAAAATCGCGAAATCGATGATACGAGAGTTTTACCTTAAGCACTGGAACTTCTTTCCGAAAAATTTCTCACGATGAATAGATGCGGGACAGAGTACGTACACTCTCCTTGTAGTTTCCGTCCGATATCGTGAATAATGCAACGAACTTGGGTCAATTCGGTAGTATCGAAAGATAGGTGATCTGTGTCTGAGGAGTCGTATAGCGGAAGTTGTCGTGAAAATGTGATGCAGCTGTGATTTTCGAACAATCTTACAATCTAGATGAGATAGCACGATTTTATGTAATCGTTCTAAGATCGATTAGTATTTTTTGTAAATTGCATTAATATAGTAAAATATATAGTTTAAAATAAACAACAAAGTAATGTAAAGTAAAATAAGAAAAATCTTTATTACTTTCAGTATTATAAGTCAAAAGAAGGGAACTTGATTTACAATAAAGTAAAAGATTTAAAATCTGAAGACAAATAGAATAACAGAATTCATAGAATTAAAAGTTCATTTTTAAAAATAATAATTAAATAAATAATCATATTTATGTGATTTTTCTATGTAAAAGTATCGTATCGACCCACGATTTTTACATACAAGAAAATACTAATTTCATTACATAATTAGGTATTGCATTATATTCCATATTTATTTAAAAAGGAGTCTATTTTTTTTGTAACTATTTATATATGCGTGTAAAACACATTTTCTCTATTTAATATCTCTCTAACTTTTTCTTTTCCAAATCTTTACCTATCAAATATTTACTTTAAGTTATAATTAAGTACCTTTCAGCAGATATTTGATAATATTTATTATAAATTAAAACATTTTGTAAATTAATTTGTTCCAAATAACATTCAAAATCAATGATTTTCATCTTTGATTTTTTTACGACACATTTTTCAGCATGCAAAATTGAACGATGAATTATTACAGATTTATTTTTCGCAACAGATATTGAACACGGCGAATATTTCACGAAGGAAATCGAGATGCAACATCCAGGCGGGATACGCGCTCTCAATGTGGACTATTGTTAATTTATCAAGCTATGTACTGTCGCGTGCGATATGTACACATTTCGCTTTCTCGCTCTCCACCGTGCAAACGAAGGTGTGTGAACTAACAAGCAGTGATTTGAATATCTACACCGATGTGCACCGTCGCGTTCTGTCATCCACATATATATATCGTTCATACAATTAGATAAGTGCGTTCGCAACAAAAGCGGAAGCAGAACAATACCGTCCGAGCGAAGCGCGATTCGGTTGTTTAAATGTTTGGCTTCTGATTTTCCGGAGAGTATTCCGCGGGATATTTCAATTTCAAGAGAGCCGGACATAGTCAATTCTTTTTTACATCATTTTATCCTGCACCCTGTTATAATAGCCAGATTCGCAAGTAAATTTACAAAAGAATATTAAGCGTCAGAGAGTCAGTAAGGAAGTTCGATAAGAGCCGGTCTCAGCTAAACCTTGTCACCTCTTAACTTCCACGTACTCAAACGAATTATCCGGGAACACTTTACAAAATTCGTCACCATCTGGTGACGCAAAAGGAACTTCAAATATAGATCATAGCGTTCGTTCCATAAATATGCGAGCGATGAAAATATGAAGGAGTTGCAAGGATGTAAAAGTAATATTTGTGCTAAAAGCAAAATATTGATTTTAACATACACATGATATCACAGTACGTCTTTTGGAATTTAATAGGTATTTCAATTTTTTGTTATCCTATAATAAAAGAAAAAATATTATCCTACCATATAGAATTGTTATTGATAAGAATTTGTTTATCAAATTTCAAACTAAAATAATTTTTCAAATCTACTGTAAAAACGTTATAAAAACGTATTAATACAATAAATCAAGAAGTATAGAAAAGTATTCTTTATTCTTTAAATGTTTGAAAATATTAATTATTAAATTAGTTTCTAAATAATCAGTTTGTAAATTTCAATTTGAAATCGGTAATGTATTTTCACGATCAATCTTCCATTACCAACGTCTAACAATTGTGAAATATTGTGTTTATGACATACGTGTAAGTTATGATGAGTTTGAAACTTTGCATGATGAGCAGAATCGTGAAAGTTATAATCAATGCCGTTGTAGTCTTCTTTACAATCCACATCTTTATGCATCCTGTATTCCTAGCAATTTAGCTAGAAATATAGCATGCACTAGCATAATGAGGTCATAAAATGTACGAGAGATATACTCACATAAAACTGCCTTTCTAAGAAAAGTTATAGATCTCATTCAGATAGTTATACACACACATGATAAAACGCCGCATTGAATCAATACTATTGGCACATTCTGTAAATGTCACTAAAACTTGGAGACAGAGACTAATGTGACATTTTATTCTTGCGTTTTGCTCAAAAAAACATTTTTCTAATCTCTGTAAAATCTCTTGAAAATTTAAGACTGACAAAGATTTCTTTATACGCAATCTCATACATTTAATTTATCTTATTTTCAATTTCAATTCAGTATCGTAAACATTTAATTATACACAAAGGTGTATAAGAACATAATTACATAATATACCTATATTATTCTATTACATATTATATTAATTTAAAACGATATGTTCTGACATAGAAATGTACGAGTTTTAAATTGATATTCTTCAAAACTCACTCACTACTAATACAATTATTTTATCAGCGAGATACTTTGGCGCAAAAAAGTACAGTTGTTTCACAAAAAAATTGTTTTTACAACATAGTCATTTGCAATATTTACGATAGTATCAAGCACCCCTATTAAGCTGGATCCCCCACCATCAAAAATATTCGCGATAGGTAAAAAATTTAGTACTCTTTATTTGCTAATTATTTGCTAAAAAAAATTTTTTTGCCCTGCTGGTATAGCTGTTATAAAAAAAAAGGGAATCCAGGTTAATATAAAGTTGGACGCCCCCTCCCTCCCATACTGAAAAAAATAGATCCAGTGGTGCTACAAAAAAATTGAACACATCAGATTTTTTGCTTTTTATTTGCTCCAAGATAACGTAAATTTAGAATTCGGAAATTTAATATTTTAAAGAAATATCGATACCTGCGTTGCGAGAACCTGCGTGGTCCGCATCGAACTATTTCAAGTTCCTTTTCTACGTTCACAGAATTATTTGCTCGAATGTATATGATATCAGAGTAATAATTGGATCACGTCACTATCAAAATATGATAAAATCCGATTTTTTTGCTAACCGCAACGCGTGGGAACTCGAAGAGACGTAAACGCCTTCTGTCAGCAAATTAGCGCGCTGTGTATTCAATATAACTTGTATCATTTGTAAAACGTCGCAGGAATTGCTCGCAAATTTTTGATGGCACAATAATGAGACTGTTTACTATCGTACCAAAATTTATTTGCTAATTAAAGTGTGAAAAATAATGAGGTATGAGGTAAAAATAATCGAGGACGTTTCGTGTCAACTTTGAGTTGACTTTTCATCCTCCAGGAATTAAAAATTGTGTACGAATCACAGATTTTGATATGATTCGATAGTAAACAGTCCCAGGATTACAAAAACTTGCGAGTAAATAATTCCTGCGACATTCTACGAGCGATACAAATAGCACTGAATACACAGCGCGCTAATTTGCTGGGAGTAGACATTCACGTCACTTCGAATTCTTACGTGTTGCAGTTAGCAAAAAAATCGGACTTTGTCATATGTCGATAGTACATGACCCAACGATTACTCTGATACCATTCGAACAAATAATTCTGTGGACGTAGAAAAGAGATTTGAAGTAGCTCGATGCGGACTGTGCAAGTTTTCGTAACTGCCAGCTATCGGTATTTCTTTAAAAATATTAAATTTCCGAATTCTAATTTTCACTATCTTGGAACAAATAAAAAGCAAAAAAATCTGATGTATTTAATTTTTTTGTAGTACCACTGGATCCTATTTTTTCAGTATGGAGAAGTTCAGCTTTACATTAACTTGAACCTCCCCATTTTTTTTATAGCAGCTAAACCGCCGGAACAAAAAAATTTCTTTTTTAGCAAATAATTAGCAAATAAAGAACACTAAATTTTTGACCTAATCACGAATATGATTTTTAATGATGAGGAGTCCAGATTAATAGAAGTGTATAAAGCTATCTCTTAATAACGAATATATTAAGCATTCTCTTAATTGTTATTAAATTTTTAGATTTACAGTAATTTTAAATGAGCGTCTCAATATGAGCTGCATAGATTAAGTTCAACGTAGGATATATTAAATGTGTTGAATGTTGAGTGCATTACTCTTGGGAACACACCCAGTTTCCTTGGCACTATAATTAATAGGTAAGTTAGTTTAAGTAGATCCCCGGGTTAAAAGACAACACATCCATTAAGCACAGCCTCTGGGATATCCCGTTCTTCGGTAGTCCCTGAGGAGAGATTTTAAGGAAAGTCTACTATTTTATATACTTAGCGCTTGTCTTACCTTTCATTTTAGTCCCGATTCAGTATTATATTAATTCTACAACAGGAAATTGTATAAAATCAATATATTTTATTGGTCTTGCTATTCTATTAAAATTGTAACTTATGTATAGTTATGTGTAATTTTGTAAAAAATAATGAAAATTTTTTTTTTAAATTATGTATGTCATAATTAGCTTGACACACATATTGTATATTTAATGTGTCACTTAAACTTAGGTTTGTAAATAACAGATTTTTTTATTATATTCAACATTACGAAGAATGTGCCAAGTAAAAGAGACCGCGTACATTCGTCGTTTTCTCGCAGGCAAATTATGCAAGTAGTATGCGTTATTGCTCTTTAATACAGGGCTATTAATTCGCGCTCTACGGTCATTAGCCACGTTTCACGGCGGTGTATTAACTTCAGACGTTCTTGATACATGCACGTCGTACTAAACGTGATGAAAGACGTGCAATCTGCTGCCGCACTAATGTTGCTGTCAGATGCCCAGGTGTTGCTTGACCCGTGTAAATCGATCTCAGCCTAAATTGCATCGTTAACCACTCTATCGCACGACTGCGTTTCGCATCACAGCTCATTTCGCTCGATTTGTCCGCACAACATTATAATTTGGAAGTTGTCCTTAGTAATCGTTTTGCTAATGTAGGTCTCATTCGATCATCGAAAACTTCTCCGATATAAAAAAAATAGTTGCGATATAGTGCGAACACAGTTATACATCGAATTTCTATCCAAATTTTAAATCTAAATTATTTTACAAGACAATTTTTTTTTATATATGATTCCTAGGCATACATTTAGAGATTACATATATCGAGCTTTAAAAAAATAAATCAGGTTTAATGGAATCTGATTTATAAATTTGTACATTACAATTTCTGTATTATCTATTTTTTATTTCATTGAAAATCCCGATATTTATTTGTCCAATAACTGCTTGTCATGCGTCCCTCATTATATACTTTCAACGAGGCGAATGCTCTTACTAGGGTGTCGGATGTATCAAAGTTTGTCAGAACCGATACACGTTGATCCGGAATTGATTATGGAAAATTGGATATTACGCCGATATCAGATTGTTACCTGAGTTTAGGTGAGTGTAATTACTGATTATCGCCATGCGCTGTTATCGCCTATCGTTCGCACGTACATTTATGCGTGGATGCACGTGACATATTTGCACTAATCGTGATAGGAGTCTGAAAAACCTGATGAAAAATCCGTTTTTTGTTAAATCAGTAGCTGTTCGTTTTCAGTTGGCATGACTTTGCCTATCTTTCCCTCTATGGAGCAATCGAAACGAATTATCACGCGAACTTTCAATTGGAAATTTAAATCGGTACTCACTGAGTCCAGCTTCCCAATTCTGATCGCAGATTGGGGTCGTAAACTCGGGATAATTGGAAGGTTAAATAGTACTTGAAAAACGGATAAATCGCCAATTTCTCCAGATCTCTAGTGAACGATCGCAATTCAGAAGAATGGCGCAGCGACGAATTGTCTTAATTACTCATTAACTCAAGCCCGAACTTTTTAATTCTTCTATGAATTTGTACAATCACATTCATACCTGCGCATTTGTATTATTATGTATTATAAAGATAGAAATAAAATTTATACAGAAAAATTCATTTTTCTTTACATTAGAAAAAAAAGATTGTCTTTTTAAAAAATTATTTAAAATTTATTATAATAATAGTTTATTATTATAATAATTTTGTAACAAAATTATATAAATTATAGTTTGTAATAAAATTAATATATAATAGTATAAATTTCATGACAAAACGTGTATTCCAAACTATATAAATTCAAGATTAAAATTGCAATTAAATTTTTATATATATGGATTCGTTCTTGACTTTAACTCTTAACTTTAGAAATGTAATTTGGTGTGATTAATATTGATATATAATATGTAGCAATTATGTATTGACAATAATAATCACAATTATATGCTTTCAGAGTAAATAAATATATTACTTGTTATTATTATTCTTATATTTAATATTATCTTTACAATCTCCATGAAATATTATATATATATATATATATATATATGTAATATTTACTGTATTTCTCTCTCTCTCTCTC
>NW_012130073.1:5748369-5758596 GCF_000143395.1 Atta cephalotes
TATATATATATATATATATATATATATATATATTATTATTATTACTTCTTCTTCTCTCTCTCTCTCTCTCTCTCTCTCTCTCTCTCTCTCTCTCTCTCTCTCTCTCTCTCTCTCCCTCTCTCTCTGTTCGATACTATATATCAGTCGTTGCAATTGTCGAAAATTGTACTTCTACACCAGCAAGTGGCAATGCATCGATATTTTGGATTGCAGTATGCACTCGGAATTACAAAGGCAATACAAAATACATTCGTAAATACATATATGTATACACACACATATGTTTGTATATCGATGGTTATTCACTGCACAGCATTTCGTGTCTGTGCAAATGTTATTTTGAAATCTGCGTTAAATTTGGCCACACTGAATCATGCTTTCGGCTTCTATCGGTAAGCTTTCAATGATACTGGATTTCGTTTTGGCGTCTTCCGACAGCGACGAATATCACGGGTGTTGCCCACGTCCCATCTTTCTTAACTGAGTACCATTGAATCAACGACGTATCCGGTATCATCTGGCGCAACGAAATAGCTTCTATGAAAATGGTCCCTCGCGTCTCACCTATCCCGGAAAAAGGGGCTCATTCTATTATACGAAATAACGGACGATCAGAAAATGGATGGTTATTGACAACGAGTTAGAAACGTTCACAAGATTTGGAATTACGTTGTTTTTCTTCGACTATTGCTATTTCTTCATCTTGTAACTGTATATTCTTTTACTGGTAAAGGTACTCGCTATTACGTACCACGTGCTGCATGGTAGTAAAAGATTCAGGCAGAATCCTATTTTTCGAAAGTTCCGTTCTCTCTCTCTCTCTCTCTCTCTCTCTCTCTCTTTCCTCGAGCGTTACTCGCCGATACACTAGAATGTTTTACGATACTCGATTTAGTCACGTTTCGCGATTCCAGTTTCTAAAGGCACATCCACATCCACCGTGAGTTAAGACATGCGGGGGTTTTCATCGTTGAGAAAATAGAGAGAGCTTGAGCGAAATAAAGGTATTGCGGCGTACACGGAAATCAGTTAGGACGGGATACGACGTGAGAGGGAAAGAGAAAGAAAAAAACGAAAAAGAGAAGAAGTCGAAGAACGTGAAACAGGAAGAGCAGAGATGAACGCAGAAACGAGCACCGGAGTCAGTACCATTTGCGTTTACGCGGCCTTCGCGGCCACTCGGTGTTATATATCCTCCTCTGCCAGCTTCCTTTTGTCTACTCCTTTTCGTTCTCTCGCATGTCAATTTTTCTTTAGCTTCCTTTTCCTCGTTTTTCCATTCCTCGTCTTCGGCATCACCCTCCATCACTGCGCTGCATGTTCGTGCCGTCTACGCTTTATCATCCCGCAATTATTTCGCATACATGCCACTCCCCTTCAGTCTCTTCTCTGCCATTCTCTGTCATCCCTTCGACCCTCACATACCACCTCTTCCCTCTTACAGCACTATCACGCAGTCTTCTGTAAAATATACGTTTGTAGGCGGGCCAGCGATGTGGCGGCCGGTTATTTATTTTTCCAGTAACTGTAATTTTTCAAACACGTACTGCCCGCTGGATAAATGTGCCAGCCTGTTTTTGACGCGGTGAAAAATACGATGTCGGATCCGACGGCATTTCTCGAGATCTCTCGGTGGTTAGGAGGATGATAAAGATCTAGACGGGGAATTGATTTTCTTCATTGTTGTTCAGTGCTACATGGTCGTAACGTTTTGTGTGTTCTATATTTCTTTTTAATAAGCGAACTATTTATTTTTATTTAACAGATAATTTATAATAAAGAATTAAGTCTCTTGATAGGCTACAATGTATTGTCTACAAAATCTTTTTTTGGATAAAAATAAATCATATATTGCAAAAATATCTCAACACAATTTAATGATAATAAAATATATGTACTGACGTACTAATTTGTACATGATATATTTTCTTTTTGAAATATTCCTTTGTTTATAACTTTTATATAAATAAATAATAAAATAATGCTACTTTTTTGCTTTAAAGAAGTCAAAAATATTTTACTGCTTTGTCATAATCTACAGTTGCGTGTTCGACAAAAGATAACATATCTCAAAGAGTATTACTGATCGAAAAAAAGCTACCCGCAAATTGGAGAGGCCATCGCAGCAGGCTCTCGTCAATAGTTGCACCTGTCGCTTCATTTGAAAGTAACGCAAAATTCCTTTGAATTTCGCACCCGTGCGACAGATATCAATCCCATCGTTCTTTCCCTTCCATTCTCTTTGTCACGCAGAAACCTCGGAACGCCATATTAATTTCGCGATCAATAGAAAGAGCGAACGAGAACGAAGGAAAGCCATAGCATCGATGATTGAAGGAGTTATTAAAATGAGCGATATATCCCCTGCTTAACTTATCCTGCGTAAGTTCCAGAATCGACTAACTAGCTCATATTTCTTTAATGCAGATACTAGGACCTTACGATTGGTTTATAGCTTCCAATTTGAATATTAATCAATTCTTACTGTGAGGTTGGATAAAATGTTCTGATCGAGAAAAAAAATGTGTTTGCTATCCTCTGAAGCGCATAATGTTAATTATTCCACAGTATATGAAATATCTTGCATATAAAAAGGCAAATTACTGTCATAGATACATACATTGATCTTAAATCACATTATTAAAATACCTTATTAAGTTTATAATTAATTAGATTTTTTAATAAAAAAGATACATGTACTATAGTAGCTATACATTGATCGATATGATGGATCAGCGATCGCTGTCGATTTGAAATACAAGTGAAAGATATTCTACGCAAATATGAACAAATAGAACAGGTATGCGAAAGATATCTGCATGTTCCACATGGAATTATTAAAGCTGAAACCGTATTGCTGTAGCTAGCCCTCACAGCTTGCATCTTGCAAGGGGATCTGATACGTAGGTACACATGATACGATATATATCGAGATTACGGCGATACATCGGCGTCGACAACGTCAGGCCGTCCTCGAATATATTGGAGCATGTTGCCGATGGAGAAAGATCCAGATATGCCGTTTCTAGTCGAGTAGGCACAGTTTCAATAATATCATCTTGGTGAATTGTGCATGTATCTTCGATGGTCCATCGTTCGTGATATAGAATTTCCGGGTCAGTTCGATGATGAGGTCGAACTGTAAGAAACTCGTACCAATAGCGTGATAAGACACGTCTTCCTTGGAACACAGTGTAGTACGTATGATGCAGCATACGTTCGATATCATGAAGTAAGTAAGTATCATAATATGGATGACTTACTAATAATGCTCGCACGAACACTGCTAAGTGCGTGCTATTATGTATGTATACAATTAATTTATGACATCCTCTCCGGAGACTAACACTTATGTTGGTATATAATCATATAAACACAGCCACAGATATACACACGCACGCACGCACGCACGCATGCACGCCAATGTCGATTGACTTATTTTTATTATATAATGATATTGTTTAATAATTTTTGTTTTAAGTTTTGCTTACAAAAATATAACTCTGAATATATTCTAATTTTAAAAGATGCTAATAATCCAATTAAAAAAACATGATAGTGAAGAATAATAAAAATAACTGGATTCTTATAAATATAGCATTAAAGAATAAATAGACTATTATTTTATTTGCGCTTTACAGCTTTGCAATTTCAATTTGAATCATTTATACTAACATAGATTTATACCAACAATAAATATAAGAGAAATAGTACAGAAATATTTTCCTAGTCAATTTAATAAGATTCATATTTGCATATTTATTTTATTACAAATCGATATCTGTATATTAGAGTTGCAAATTGTTGTAAATAAGTGCATAATTCTCAGTCTTGCAAGTCGGAAAAATAATTTGCAAACTGCTTATAAAACAAACTACAGAGATGGATAACAAACGGATAGTAAAGATTGGTCGCTTCGCGATCGTACATATTTCATAGCAAACCGAATGCATTGGAAAATGAAATGTGTACGTATAATATTAAAGTATCATGATTCTGCCGAACTTTTTATCTTGATGTCACAGCAAATAGTGTATGTCACATTTTAATAACGACGTTTACCCGAATTAATGTTGCAATCAATTTCCGTATTTTTTTCTGAAAAACTTTTGCAGCTAACATCAAATGGATGTTTATTTCTTCGACGTTGACTTTTCAATCTCTCTTCGTACTTAACATAAATAATTATATTATGTATGAATGATATTCGTAACCGGAATAAACGTGCGTTATTTCAAATCCGTAACAAGGTAATTAATCGTGAATCAGCCATTAATTGTTATTATATATATATATATATATATACAGCCAGAATCTCTTGCGAATCGTACTTTACGAATAGCTATTTGAATCTCCATCATTATTTACTTCATACTTAATGATAATAAATACATATCTTCTATCATAAATTTATAATTATAAATGTTAAATGATAATGCCAAAGTTTTTCCTTTAATATCTGCTTTATTTGTTATTTCATTGAAGAAAATAATCATTGATTCATTGATTCAAATGAGCTATAATTAATGTTTTTTTGCTATCTGCTAATAAACCTACTGATCTCAAATTTGCAATTATCTTAATATTAAATATGTATAAATATGTATGTATATTTTTATTATATGAGTTAAAACTATTCAAAAATAAGATCTAAAAATAAAATATACAAAATATAAAAAAGATAAATATCGTCTGTTGTTTCAAATATAAAAAAGATAAATATCGTCTATTGTTTCATAAATTTTACGAAAATACGACTAAAATATTTGAATTTTCCATTCCTTTGTTTATTTTTCATAAAGCTTTCCAACGAATTAAGTTATAAATGATAATTATGAAAAAGTCAAATTACTTTAACTTGTAATGTCTATTAAAGTAAGAGAAATTACTAGATTGGAATTTCTGTGATCTTTAACTGCTCAATCAATAAATTTTTTCAGAACTTTATAAAGTTTTAAATGTTTATTATTTTTACAAGATATTCGAATTTTTCGTTTTGAGAACAGAATTTTATTTCAAACATTAATGACTGAGACTTTTTACAGAAAGAAAAATATTCAGCATTATCATCATAACATTTTTATTATAAATTTATAATAGAAGATATGTATTTATTATAATTCATTTTCTGTAAGTATTAATTCTTTTAATATTGAAATGTTAGATAACATATATCTATCTTTATTTACTATAAAAATATATATAACTGGTTATCCTTGTGCTATATAACTGTGTTTTAATTAACAAATTCACAGTAACAATCACCATTAACGTTTATACGAGATGTAGAGATTAGAGAAATATATAGTCGTAGCATTTGCAAAGCCCGATTAAAGCGCTTACTCCAATTCCTTACGGGCCTCCTGCATTTTCGATGTGATCAGACGAGCCCTTCGTACGTACAGGCGGACCCTTGCTCGCTATTCGCGAGATACGTGGCAAATCGTCGACGTGATTGTCGGCGTCGACAGGATATCCTTGAGCGCGGGAATGAAATTAATGGCGCGCGAACGATACGGATGCACGGAACGACGGCGAAATTTCGCGATAGCGTTATGCGATGGGAACCCTTCGAAGCACGTCTGTGCGCTCCCAGTGTATCCGCGGCATCACATGCCGGCAGTTTCATCGCACCTCTGTCCATGAGCTATGACGACGCGAACGTCGCTAACTACATACGCATGTATGCGTTACGCATCTCTGTTCTAAGCCAGTAATGTATAATACCAGTGAGCATAAATATACATGAAGGAAGAATCATAATGGACCTGGAGAAATCTGAAGTATATCGGTTAGAACATCTATTTCTCCATCCGTTGCTGTTACACATGTAGCAGTTTATTTTAATATTTTATTATTTAAAAAATTATCCATTTTGCAAAAAAATAAAAATAAAAATAAAAATAAAAATCAAGATCAATTCGAGATTTACTGAAGTAAATCTCAGAAATTATTGTTGATATACACATATGCGATTTATCTATCCTTTACGTACTAAAAATAACATAAAATAACTTATTAAAATTAAAAACAACTTATTCAAATTATATTATTAATTTTTTATCAATAATACACGTTATATAAAAAATACGATAAACGATATCTTGCGGAGAACAAAATAATGCTTTATATGCATTACACTTGCTCGCTTGATATGCAAATTTTCAACGAATTTTGTTATAAACCGTTTCAAATTCAAAAACATACGTACTTTTTACCATATATGTATAAAAGCTGTTCCATATGTAATTAAAATATTGTTATATGCGGGACAATTTTATATTTCGTGTATACGCAAATGAAATACTTTGTTTTACGTTTCATTATAATAGCATGATACGTACTGCACCACTTATTGATTTTACTGTTTTTATTATTAGTGTTTAAAACATCAACTGCAGTAAGTTGCAATAATGATTTTTTTATGTTTAAGAGAGTATTGTTTCTTTCTCTAATATTTCTTTCCTAATGCTTTTCTAACAAAAAGTTATTTTTTTTTTAAATGTATTGTTATTGTTTACAATTAATAGCCTAAGTTAATCTTAGACATTTGTAAGTAATACATTATCTTCAATACCAGAGGAAAAAGAACTTTACTCAGATAATACTTTTTATTTAATTTTAAAGTGAAACTCGAGAGATTGAATTTCCATGTTAATTTAGTGAAAAATTAAATATCCTTTCTTCTTTCAAAGTTAATCACAAATTAAGCAGTCATAATTTATTTTTTACTGAACATTGTTCCGGTCTCATCGTTTTGAGCATAATTCTGTATTATGCTATTCATTTCTCATGGGGGGGGGAATTTTTTCCCGATGTACAGACTGCATGATTAAATAACATCGACGCGACGGTTCGCTTGTTGATTCATTTGTTCGTTTTTAATACGTGCGAAACGCCAACGTCGCACATATTAAAAATCTGCCAAAACTTATTGATTCAGTGAATATGATGAAGAGATTATTCGACTGTGTAGTGCGATATCGGGTTAATAAAAGAATAATACAATAGGTTGCTTCGTACTGAATGTTCGTGCAGACTTGTCGCGTTGTTAGCGCAAATCAATTATTCTACAAAACATTTTGACAAATGTGAGCAACGTATATTTTATTAAATTAAATAAACACAAATATTATGAAAAAGATTGATGAAATGTAAAAATCAGTTTCTGATAAGTGTATTAATCGATTATCTTGTTAACGCTAATAGTATTATTTATGCTCTGATACAACTATAGATTTAGTTTCATAAACTTATTAAAAAATTTTTATGTGTTTTTTTTCTAAAATCATGCATAGTTACATAAAAATATACATAAAGAAAAAATTTTTTAATATCAAATGTATTAATATATTATTTTAAATTTATTAATTTTAAATAAATTGTTGACAGTTTAACAAAATGTTTTATATGCAATGAAATGTGGTCAAAATTTAAATTCATTTCGTACAAATTTATGAGAAGATCAATATATTATATTTTTCTTTTAAAAGAATTATTGTACCAAGGAACCGAGCCAGAGCTTGCGATGTTATTTATCACGTCTTTGGTTGGTTCTAATAAAAGATTTTGTTAAAAAAAGAATCGAAGTTATATTAAACGTTCGTCCGTCATTTTATAGCTGCGTACAATTTCTTGTTTTATTTTGACATTGATCGATGTCTGCGTTATTTCACATCCAGGCGCCCGAGACTGATGCGCATTATTTGAGTGATACCGGAGTGATGGTTTAACAAAAAAAGGGGGGAGAAAGAAAGGTTATTTGTGAAAACTGTGAAACGAAAGTATTTTTGGATCTTACACTACTCTTTTTTCTTATTATTACGTAACTCGTGTTACAAAATCCTAAATAATTTTTTCCTTCTAGTACAATGCACAAGATTTCATCTTAAGTTTTGTAAATTTGAAAAAAAATTGTTCTCTTTCTTTAACTTATTATTAATTAATTACATTTTAAAAGACATACAAATTATATTTAACAACTAATTTATTTATAAATCTATATGTAAATATTTATTAAGTATCAAAATTTCTACTTTTTGATCGAAAATAAGATTTTTTTTTCTTATTTAAGACTGATTAGTCTTATTGACTTATTTAATTTCTCTTTATAATTAAAAATTATAATTTAAAGTATTTGATATTTATTTCACAGAAAAAAAAATAATCTTTCAATGACGCAGCGCTATTTTTCTTCGTTATTTATCAATACTGGTGCTAAAACGCGCTTCCTTATCTCAGAAATGATAGCTAGATTACGATCGGTTTCGTGTTGCTTTTAGCACAACGCTCGATGTCTTCGATCAGAGGAACTTTTGCAATTAATAGCAGTAGAGAGTAGCGGAGGAACTACAGAAGGCAGAGGTTGGAAAGGGATTGAACAAACCAGGGGTTTGAGGGGGTGCAGTGGTGTACTTGGAAAGATCGTGGAGCTAACTTTTGTCGAGTAATCAAGGAGGCGCTCTTTGTGCAAGGTGCTCGTCCATCCACCACTTACTCGAATACTTCCAACGCGAATCGTTATCATTGACGACAATCGTTTCATGACCGATATTATACAGAACTCAAGTGAATCTCTTTCTCTCTATCTTTCTCTTGCTTTTGAATGTTGGCAGCAGAAGTTCTTCGATAATGATTCTGGAAAACAGGATCCGCTTAATAGAGATTCAATTAAGATGTCAGACGCTCTTTAATTCACTAGGTAACAAGTCGAGAAAGGAAAGGAGAAAGACGAATTCTGACGCGACTTTATTCGTTGCATGACTATTGCGAAATTACGCTACAGTAATTAATTCAGTGGCGATAAGCGATGTAAATTCGTTACTTCGCGTGATTTGCAATAGCGACGCATTACAGACGCATTAATACAAATCGCCTAAGATATTGAATTTTATGTGTCACGCGTAATATAAGCCGAGGAGAGAGAATGCGAGTTGATAAAAGAAGCGAGAAGTTCGCGTGATTCTCATTCTGTTACTGGTAACATTCGATCAACGGCGAATATACACTTATGAAATGTAATTTGAATATAGATAAAAGATACACTGTACGTCTCGAATACTCTAATCGTGCGTTTCACTCCTTTTTCTGTTAGGCAATATACTCGACAAAGCTGTATTGTATTCGATAAACGTTTGTAACTTGCAATGAGAAAATAAACGCTTCAAACAGAAATCCGATTGTTTAGCATCACAAAAGAGTTTCATTAGATCGTAGATCATTCCTTTCGTAATCAAAGGTACAATCGCAAAGTATCGAATTTTCATTATGTTATTCGATTTTATAAATATTAATTATATATGTACATCAATCTTAGATTTTCTTGCTGATTTCCATAATCAAAAATAGTAGTGATGTATTGCGCATTTTTTTCACACATTTTTATGCTTATTGCTTTGATTTATAGCTCGGAGCTTTTATTACATTTTATTACGTACTACTTTCAAATTATCTATTACTTCGCTTTTGTAACTGAACAATTGGCAACATACAATTGTCATTGAAACATCAACAAAAAACATTTTTTCAATACATCATAATTTAAATGGTAGATATTCTGTATTCAAAGTGCATTCAAACAGTTATCATTACTGTATCTTTCTATTTGCTATTCAATTTTTTTCTCTGCTTTGTGAGATGGTTGACGCATTCACAGTAAATCATTCATAAATAAACATGCTGCTTTTACTCCATGAGACACGACGATGTTCATATTTTATTTTATCTGTATTTCAAGGAAAGACCGTGGAAATGTTAGGGCGGAATTGTGAAGAAATTAAATTAGGTAATTCTCTTCCTCTCTTTCAATTCAGGAGATTCAAAAAGCCAATATACAATTCTAATTAATGCTGTAAAATTTGACTCGCGCAAAACTTCCTAACGTACAAACCGAGCGGCTTTCCACCACTATAAACGAATCCGCAATAAACCGCGATTTTATCATCAGAATATCCTGCTTTACGAGCATTGGAAAATATCGATTCCGCTTTTGCTGCATTTATGTGTTCGGTATGGACACTATCGATTCAACTTTTTTAGGCGATTAACTTTCGACGATTTTATGTATTAAAGTATTACACATACAAACACACATACAGACGACTGTGAGAATACACACACACACACACACATACACACACACACACACACACACACACACACACACACACACACACACACACACACACACACACACACACACATATATATATATATATATATATATAT
>NW_012130073.1:5758616-5776820 GCF_000143395.1 Atta cephalotes
TATACATACACATATATAGGACACACAAAAAATCTATATCTATAAATTATATTTAATTATATTCGTAATTAAGAAACAAAAATAAATGGAACTTATTTAATTACTTAAATATATAAAAAAGGAAACATTATTTCGCGTTTCTTCAAAATTATAAAATTTTATAAACAATTAATATTTATAATAAAATCATTCATTTTTAATGTTTTTTAATGTTTCTTCATATATGTTTTCTTATGCAAATTGAATTTTTTTTGTGAACTTTAATAGGCTTACAAATAGAGATATTTGAGCTGCATTATTTCATTTTTAATATTTTTTATATTATCTATATAAATTCACATAAATAAAATATATGTATATATTTATATTTTTCTAATTACGGCTAATGTTCAAATATTTACCCTTTTTTGAAACATTAACTAAATTATTAGTATTATTACTATCATCAAAATTTCTAGTTGGCTGATTTCATGAAACTTACTGGCTTTGAATAATGCTAGTTATGCAGTATTATGTCATATGTTTCAAATTTTAGTTGCATATGCCAGCGAAAGTGCTAACTGAGAGGATCAACGTCCGATTCAGATAATTAACATTTTAGCTTCGCTCGACAGTGAAATATTGCTTGGTCTATAGGAAAATAGGTTATCAAAGTATTACCAATCAATTCATATTAACGTTATAATTCGATCACCAATATTCCGAATGTCTCGACAAATATTTGATTGATTTCGACGGACAATAGAAGCAAGGATAAGTATGGCTGGAATCAGTGTTTGTGAGATATAATCTAGGAATATATTGAAAACGGCACGCTATTGCAAAAATTCGCCGATTAAAAATGCAAATGCGTTTCGATTTATGTCAACTTTAAATTTTCATTTTCCAGTACAATGTGGCGAATTTAATTACGTATATTATGTGTACAAGAACGATTGTACATATTGTCGTCGAAATGGTTGACGCACGAGTCACGTTAATGATATTTGTTTACGTATGTACGTGGAAGTTTCACGAACTTCATTTACCAATACGCAACTCGAAACACCATATGCAACACTCTATGGCGCATAAACAATGCAGTAAGTTGATTTAGCGTTAAGCCTAATGATATTTGTGCACCTGCTTCACTTGACGTTATGATTGCAATTAACTTTTATCCATGTTATGATTTATTCAGTTATAAAATATTCAGTTATAAAATTGCAGCAGAATTATTTGTAAAATTGTTGCAGAATTATTTGCAGAAATATTCAGCGGTGCGCTAATTTAGACAGAATTGTTACTATTTTATATTTCTTATATTAAATTTTATTTATTTATCAATCTCCCGGAGTTGAAATGTATGAGGTATCTAACAGAAACACAGATGCATTTTTATTCTTAGCATTTTATGCTATAGCATATTTGAATTTTCAAAAAAAAACTCAATTTGAAATTTTTGTAATGGATAACTCAATAAATATGTAACAGTACAATAAAAATAATCATAACTTGTAGAGTTTGAGAGATTTGTACATTACATCGGCTAAAACTACGGCACTGATAGTAAACTCGTTGTGAGTGAAAAAGAAGAGATTGTATGCGAAATTAGCAGGAAATTCAAAGTTGATAGTTTCCAGCGGCGCCATCAGAGCCGCCGGAAATCTCATAGTAAACCAGATGCAGCCTGACAATCTCCGCCAGTCGGTAGAGCTGAGTTGTAAGCAGTGAAGAGTAACTCTAGCGAAGCGCTTCCTCTCGCCTGGGTTGCCTATGGCAACCCTCTCTAGGTGCGCGACGAGCTATTAGACTTTCAGAAGGGCGGTTGATCATTGAACACATACCGCGATCCACAGTTTACACATCGTAGACAAATACCCCACTCTCCCATCTTTATGGTAATACCGTAACCGCATCGGTGTGGCGATTGTACGACGACGAATGTGAGCGTAAGTTTATTAGAGGGATCACGAAAGCTTAAATTTAGATCGCCCAGCGTATCTAGACGAGCTTTTGGCAATTACGTACTCAAATTTAAACAATTTTGTAGAATAGGTTGCACCGGAAACTCAATGTCCGATATAAAAGTACAAAACTGCTAAAAGGTAAAAGGAACGGAACGGCAAATTGTAGAAAAGCGCGTTCTTGACGAACAAAGCCTAGTAATGTAATGTTGAGATCCTTTTTTGTAATATTAACATTTCTTGAGAATTTAATATTTTTGATATAGAAAATTTTAGAACACGAAATTCTACATTTTTTTAATTAAAAAAGATAGAATTCTTAATTGATTTGTATTTAAATTAAAATTATGTTAAAAATAAACTTTTTGTTTTGTTTATGTTAATTTATAAATATAAGTATATATAATAGCAAGATTAAAAAAATAATTAGAATACAAATTGTGATGAAAATGAAACAAAGTTATTACATTAATACAAATTGACTCCGTTTAATGTTTCCAACTTCATTAGATCAGTATCTTTTTTAAAAGAAAAATTGTAATTCATCGCTAATTCTATCAATTTAGAATCTTTAAAAATTTTGAATTTAATTTATCTTAATATGTATTTCAATTCAATCTGTAAATTTAATCAAAAGCATCATAAACATTTTTTTACATAATAATAAAATGTGTTCTTCAATTGCATGAATATAGAACGATATTTAATATTATGTAATAAATTTATTATGAAAGTATCAACCAATTTTATCGTAAGACAAATAAAAATTTTATAACACACTTCCCTTACGGATAAAATTTTATTGTACGGAACTATTGTGTAAAAATTATAAGTAAATCTATTTCTCTCTTATAAATATTTATCATTTATTGTTCGATCGGGGCCAAACAATAATACTGTAATGCTTTATTAGGTACTCGATGCAGATAACGCAATCGAGCGAAACAAATCTAGTCGATTAATTCAATCGTTTGTGCGCAACGTTTATTCGCCTATGACTTATTCGTATATCCAATTTGAATAACAACGAGAATCTACAGTCACTATATCGCTGCAATATGAATCCTAACGAAAATGATCAATCATAAAAAAGAAAAATAATACAGATATCAACTCCATTATTCCAACACAGTAATCAGAAATTTGTACAAACTATAACAATATATCCTTCTCGATGTTAGAAGTCAACTGGATGTATGTACATGCATACGTTATATAATAGCACAATTCTAGTAGATATGAATAAATCGATAGCTAACACATTTCATTCATAATTATATTTTAAAAATTAGAAGAATAAATAATATCCAAAATACTATTTTCTTTACTTAAAATGTATAGCACTTCAATGGTCTTTTAAATTAAATTTTAATAATATATTTATGTTCTTTAATTTATGTTCAAAAAACGAGTATTTCATTATTTATTTATATAGATTTAGGTATTACTGTAAAAATTAGGTATTTTGATAACAGAAATAATCATCATTTTCTATGCATACTTATTATGATGTACATATGTCTTTCATGTTTTATATGTTGTATACAAATTGTAATCATAATTACTGCTATGCATGTACAATCTTCGATTTTATGCATTTCTAAAAATATAACATTCAAATTATTCAATATTACGATTTCATTTATCATTACTTGTTCGCTATCATTTTTTATTTAGCGCATTATTTATGTTATTATAATATAAAATCGATAATTCACTAAACACAACGCAAGCTGAAGCTGTTAATAAATGCATAGTAAATTCTTTAATTTTATTCTTACTCTTCAATCTTTCTTCAAAAATTCTTTACGCACATATTTTAAGATAACACAACACAATACACAACATACATTGATGATTATCATAATGCTTTCATTATATATACGTTTCTTAAATATCTTACAAGCGATTTGTATGTTTCTTTGTTGCTGCAAATACGATTGACATCCAAATCCATATTCATGAAGAAAATACGACTAAATAAATACCCTAGAATTGGGATGCTAGGTCAATTTGTACAGTAACCAATTGCATTAATTTCCACAAGCCCTCGTTTTGCATTGACTTGTCATTGCAATGTTTTTGTAAAAAAAACTTGGTGCCGTTCAATATCCAGATCAATTACTAGCTCGGCAAGAAACATATTATTAACTAAAAATCGTGTACATGGATATAAATAACCGAGCATTGCAGCTGCGTAACATTTAGTGATCTCCACGAATGTATTAGCTGAGATAAATAAACGCGTTATCAGCAGCGCTCGACGAATAGAGTGTGCAGAGTAAAAGAAAAAGTAGATAGTAGCATAATTCCACTCCAGTTTTCGCTCGTAAACAGAGTTGTTAAATCTAAAAATAATATTTTTAAAGCTAAAAATACGTGGGTACGCTCTTATCGAAAAAATTACTTTTAAATAAGTAAAGCACTAAACTGATTTTGATACTTTACTTTATTGTAATCGCATGCAGTGTTATTCTATTTAATTGTTTATTAAGTCTTTCTAAATAGAATGTTACGTTATATAATTATGAATAAATCAACAGATCTTTTTTGTCAAAGATAAAGCTACCTTTTGACATTTAATTATAATCTAAGCGATTTTCTTTTTGCGATACGCGTTTTCCTAGGAACTTCACTTTTTGTCACTAAGCTAACAGCTAGGTAGTAGACCCATTCTGCGTTTGATGGGTGTAATTACAGAAGTTCCGGACGCTATAAACGTTGCTTCTATCGAGCTGCCACGACTCTTGCAATGATTTAGTAATATGTAAAAAAAAGTCTATTGCAATCACGTCAGTCAAGTACATTACATACCTATTATTATCTGAATCTCCAATTTAACGTTTGTGTTTAAGTTAAGTTTTTAAATTATTTTGCTATTCGTCGTGAAAAAGGAAATTAGAAATTCATCTCGACAATATATTGAAAATTGATTCTTAAACATAAATTATCAAATTACATTTTCATTTATTATTACTTGTTTCTACATTAGTAATTTATGTATATGTAAAATCGATCAGAAAACAAAGCAATGTCTTGGCGTAAAAGTCTACAATGTGTCTTTGTTTCCTGTTTCTTGCTTTTTACCTCTTGCTTTTTTCTCCTTTACAACCGTTTTATCAACAATTGTATTTCTTGCTACATGTTTCCTGTTTCCGAAGTTCGTTAACTTTTATCTCGGGAGATATAAAACAAAAAATCGGATAAAAAGCAAAAAGACAAGATGTAAAAAATAGCAAAAATAGCAAATAAGAAACAGAAAATAAAAAGCACATTGTAGAATAATCATAAGACAAGCAAAGCGATGTCATGGCACAAGATTGACCGTGATTCATTTATTTATTTACGCGAGCCGACGAGTTTTCCGAGTTCGCGATTATCAGATTTTAATAAGAACTGAATCAAGTTCTATATAAGCTCAGTTGATAGCTTGCATTCAGATTATAATAAATCGGTTGTAATAAATTATTTTTTCTTTAAGTGCCCTATGAGCGAAGATATTGATACACAAAGTCCGGACCTATAACTTTTTATATTAAGATATGTTATTAATGTCATTGTCGAGAGGAAAATGTACAATTGCAGCTTCTGACGCAAGAGGCACTAGGAATGCATGGCAACAGCGATATTTGTTATCTGTATCATTCTATACTTCCTGTACTTCATAGACTTAAGTTAGTGCAAAAGAGTAAGATTATAGACATCATCAAAGATTATAGACATCATCCCATCTTGTAAACAAAAGCATTAATCATCAAAAGGCAATGGCTACTAAGAACATTTTTGTCATGAGAACCTCTTCTGGAAAAAGACTGTTTAGATCCGGCTTAAAAATTAAAAGTCCCAAATATCAAAGGATATACAAAAGAGGTCACCATGTCTCCGACAAAGAGACGATGAACTGAGAAGAACAAAAAGAGAAATATTTTTTTAATATAAAAAATTTGAATGTAAAAAATTTGTGGTTTAATGAGTTTACGAAATAATTTTTTATATTTATCCGACTGACTAAGACATTGTGTATAATAGGTATGTAAAGTTAGCACCCCAACTATAGTACTCAGGAGTTCTGATTAGAATTCCCGTTTCTTTTTGATGAGACAAAGAATTCTATATACAACAAGAGTTTTGCTTAATAATTATTTTTAAATAATTTTTAAAAAATAGAGTGGTAACTTCTCATCGAAAATCGAGATCGAATAGTTCTGAGCGGCTCAATAGCTTCATCGTGTGTCAATACCTAGAGTTCCTAATGCATAAAAAATTTTGAAAAATAAATAAAAATTAAAAATTTTTGAAAAATCAATTTTTAGATACAATAGTTCTGATAGAGTTCCTGCTTTCTTTTAACGAGACGAAGATGCTAACTTCTCAGCGAAATTCGAGATCGAACAGTTCTGAGCAGCTTAATAGCTCTATTTTGTGAATATCTAGAATTCTTGATACGTAAAAAACAATTTTGACATACAAGAAAATTTATTTAAAAAAAAATTTTTTTTGAAAAATTCATTGAAAATTTTTTGAGAGTACTGAGTAGTTCTGATTGGAGTTCTGAGCAGTTCTCGACGAGTTCTAACGAAAAATATTAGGTGACAAAACGATTGGATGACTACCTAAGGAAATACGTACTTCTGCAATCAATTTTTCAAATTTCGTTTTAAGTATATTATATATATCTCTCTTATATATTATATATATCTCTCTTATATCTCTCTTATATATATCTCTTTTATTTTTGAGTCTGTGTTGATTTTCGCTGAGAACTCTTCGAAATTGTTAGAATGACAATTAATCATAGAATTATTTTATAAAAAAAATTTTTTTTTCAATAAATTTTTTTTAATAAATTTTCTTGTTTATCAAAATTATTTTTTATATATCAGGAATTCTAGATATTCACAAAATAGAGCAACTATTAAGTTGCTCAGAACTATTTGATCTCGAATTTCGCTGAGAAATTAACATCCCATTTTTTAAAATTATTTAAAAATTATTAAGCAGAACTCTTGTTATAAATTATATAGAATTCTTTGTTTCATCAAAAGGAAACGGGAACTAATCAGAACTGAGTATTATAGTTGGGGTGCTAACTTCACATACCCGTGTATAATGCACAGGAGAAAAAACTCTTCTGTCTGCTCGTTAAAAAATATTTGATGTAACAAAAAACCAAACAAAAGTTTACTTAATTATGTTCTTATTAGACAGATTATATTGTAAAATCAGTAGAAAACATGGAGCTATTTAATTCTTACAATTTCATATCAATATGCAAAAATACAGAAATAGATTTTACGAAACATTTACATTCATACTCAATACTTTGTCTGCAAATAATTATATCTATTACAAAAATAAATATAACTAGACATAATTAAAATTGAAATAGATATGTATATAAAAATATAGGTATAAGTTATGTATTTGCTGCACTAAATTATTATTCAGCACAATTTCCTACTCACTTCAAATAATTAGTAATGTAATCGTACTATTCAAAATACACATATATCGCTGCATTGATAGAGAAATAAAACAATTGAAAAATTAGTATTTTTGAGATAAAAGAAAATCGATTCTAAAAACTAATACTTACATTTTTAATTTTTGACTAATATATTTTGATAAAATATATTAGTAATTGTTGCTTATACGGAAAAGTAGTCATAACTTTTACAAAGAAATTAAATTTGCACTTTTTTTAAGATTATAGTTTGAATTTTGAAAAAACTCATAACATAATTTTAAAGAATATATTAGATATAACTAAAAGTATAACACGGAAATAAATTACACATTCATCGCTCTAATTAAAATTCAGAATTTAAAAAATGATTTAAAAATTAATAATTTTGAGATGTGTCATTTTTCTATCAATGTAGAACATCAGTGTCTCTGCACTTAGTGTGTTCGTCTTGCAACGTCGCATTGCTACAAAAAAACTATGAACGCGACAAGAACACTGAACACGTAATAATGCACGCTGACCGATTCAGAGAAAAATCTCGCAAAAGATCTTCTTCTTGGCTGGATTGAGTTCGCCATTTCGTTTTTTGTTGTGCAATAGACACTCTTTTGTGTGAGGATACATACATATATATAGCAGCATCGCAAGATGGAAGGAGTAAAGCGATACTACGGTGGTTCGAGACAGGATGATTCTGGATCAACGTCGAAACCATTTTCAAGATTGGCAAGATACCTTGTTGTACACCATTCATCGCTTCGAACGTATGTCGGAGTAAATGGCATCCGAGCAAGGATGTTACCTCGGCGGGTCGAAGCGGATGAGCGGCGAAGTTATCACACAAAAAACATCCCCCGTCGCTGAACGACACCCGTGGCCGTATAATATTTTATGAGGGGATCGTGAGTGTCCTTTATATCAGTTCACTTACAAGTCGCTGTTGTCTCGCAGTTGCTGTTTGCTGCCGTTGCACGCCCTTACACTTCGTGCTCCACCTCTCTCTCCCCTTACCAATGATAAGCCCCGTTCCGCCACAGGCCCACCTTTTCTTTTTCTCACAGCGTCAGCGTAGTCTTGGTCAGTCTGAACTCCCTTTTGTCCTCGTCATCCAAGACTTTTCTTTCGTCCTAGTCTCTCTTTTTCTCACCCCCGCGCATGTTTCATCCTTCATGCCTAGTCTCTTCAAGCAACCGGAGGAGCACCTCACTCTTACATCCCCGCCATTTCTTAGAAGCCCGTCGGCATTTTATTACCAGCCCCATTACCTCCGAGGTAACCCCTCGCCTGCCATTTGCTCTGCAACACTCCCCTGACACCTCCACACCGGACGATCTTGCTACACGATATTTTACTGCGTGTTTACGACGAGACACAATTATTACTAACGTTCGCTCACACTATGTCGCCTTGCCAAGTAAGTAAACACGTTTATTTAATTGCTTGCACGGACCTATCCGTGCTATTCCTGACAGTCAAGCACGTGATGCAATCTACCTGGTCGGTGTTATTACACAACGAGAGTATCGGCCATAATAGACTGAACTTCTCTGGAATAAAGCACATAAAGCGCATCAGACGAACATATTATCGCACTTTAAGAAAAAAATGTTTTAAAATTTAGAATAAGAATCGTAAAATAAAAGACATTTGGTGGATACAATATATAATATTAATAAACATAATTTATTTGCTTTTAATGCTCTTTCATTTAAAATTAAGTGATAACATTTCGAATAAAAATTCCAAGTTTAAAATTTTTACACAAATTTTATTAATTTGAAATGTAAATTTGTAGTAGTTACGATTTAATAGCAGTTATAGTAAGCTATTTAATTAACAGAATGTGTTAGTAAACGTTCGATTCTCTCTTTTGCAAAAAATATAAAAGGATATTTAATATTTTTTTTATACATGTATTATTTTTAAAGAAACATTCTGAAAATAATTTCATAATATTTATTCTTTTTTAAGTAAATATAACTGATCAATTAATTATAAGCTAAATGGAAATCTGAATTGGACTTTTGTTAGAAAAAATAAGTTACAAAAAGTGAAATATTAATAAAATAAAAGTATAGTTCTGAAGATAAAATAATGCAAATAATATTTCTACGTGCTGCTGATTGCACTTTCATTCAAGAGGTCATTCTACATTCTATCATTCTCTTTGCGACGCTCGTTTTCACTTGTTCGTACTCATTGTGCTTCACCTTGCGAGAGATACAATGCAGATTTATACCTCTCGTGGATGCTTTCGGTTGAGTGCGCTAACACAGATGAAACGAAGTTGGTGTAGCGCAGTAATTCGCTTAACCCCTTAACTGACGACGTGGTGCCTGTAAAACACGGTGCGGGTCGCCGAATCACCAAGCATTCTCTCTGGCTTTGTTATTAATTCTCAACCTTGTGCATACAGAATTAATCTTTGGCAAAGGAATTCTCTCGAACGATTCGACGATTCTCTTATATCATTTAAATACTACTGCGTATTATATAAATAATATAATATAGTAGTAAGTTTTGTGATACAATTACCAATGCAATAATGATATTTTAAAGAGAGACTAAATTAATTTTATTTCATTAATTTTGGTCTATATCATTAAATTGCATTAATAACATATTTTAATAAATATAAATCAAAGTTGCAATTAATTTATTTAAGCGGACATCATTAATGAGTTTGATGAACACTTCAATCATTTTACGTAAATTATAGCAATTGAGTTGAAGCAATTTGCGCGTTCATCTTATTCGCGAACTCTTTAGACGCGCATCGGAGACCAATCTTCTGACAGTGTAAGAAAAATCTGAATCCACGACTTCTTTCAAAAGTGACGCTCGAGCTTTTAAAACTCCCTCTTAACGTTCTATGAGGAGGTCGGGTCGACGGCGAGAAAGCAGTTTTATCGGCACGAAAGTGAGGTGCAAATTTCAGCTAACCTGCACCCTAAGAAGTCCTTTGAGCTCGAAGATTCTCGTCTGGGTATCACAGTTACGTTCTACCTATTTGTGGCCGCCGATAAAATATCGTAAACGCAATGGCGACAGGATAAGATCCGCAAATGAGAGTTACGCTTCGCCGAAAACGATGGTTCGATTTGAGCTTTAAAATTGTGAGAAGATAACTTAAAGGAGCGCGTCGAGTGTATATATACGTAACAGTAAAGTCCGACAGAGAAAGCTGACGGTACTCGGTCGAGGAATAATTCGGCGATTTGCGTGATCATGCAAAAGCCAAATGCAGGAAAGCGGGTACGAATAATGTGAAAGCGCACCGATATAGCTACCGATATGAGATCGTTGAATGTGGGCCAGGAATAGTAATTCGCGGGAGAAATACTAAAGGGAAGATTATTTTGTAACTATCGTACGCGACGATTAAGGGAGGATAACTGCAGTGGGAGCTTCGTCGAATAGTTTCGGTATACTTGTTCCCGATCGCTTAACAAACGGGTCGCACGATAATCACGCAATAATTTCTTGGACGCTGTGTTGTGTGTGTGTGTGTGTGTGTGTGTGTGTGTGTGTGTGTGTGTGTGTGTGTGTGTGTGTGTGTGTGTGTGTGTGTGTGTGTGTGTGTGTGTGTGTGTGTGTGTGTGTGTGTGTGTGTGTGTGTGTGTGTGTGTGTGTGTGTGTGTGTGTGTGTGTGTGTGTGTGTGTGTGTATGCGCGCGCGCCGTCGACACAAACGATATTTATTCTTAGACTTTTTCTCCTTAATTGCCTCCATTTTAACGTCGGTTGTGTCTTGTACCGTGCAATTTTATCTACGTCATTATGCAATTCTAATCTTGATTCTCAGTGCAATTTGTTTCGCGCGTCAGTTACGCTTTAAAAGTAATTCTTGCGATTATTATCGTCAAAACTGTTATTATTGTTATTAATAATAATCTTGTCAAGTTATTAAAATTGTTAGATTTACTTATAATATTAAGCGCTTGAGAAAATACCATGTCGTAACACGTAATAAGCGCTTCCCGACGTTATAATCTCTTCCTCTAATCCTCCACCCGTCTTTCTTCTCATTGTTTCCGCGTACTATCCTCCTGCGCCACGCAGGAGAATCTTTCTGCTCGCTTTTTATTCTTATTTTCTTTTTCTGAACAAACTTTATATTTTCTAAAATTTCAGATAATAACAGGCACTACGAGGAATATTTAAGAAAAATATTTTAATATACATTTTATATTTTAAAATGTCAATATTAAAGATATTGTATAATTTTAAAATACGTTTGATAAATATTATTAATAGTTATTAGATCTTTACTAGAATGTTTTGATTATGATTCTCGCAATATTAACAGTATTAAAGCATTAAATCAATTTACATATCTATATTTTATTATTCTGGATTTTTATGTTCATAGAGATGTTTTCAAGAAAAAAACTTTAACTGTATTAACATCTTGTATTAACATCTTGTTTCATTATACATAATCACACGTATATTATAAATAATAGTAATTTTAAAAAATATATATATTTTGAAACAACTTTTGATTATAAATAATCATAAAATTTAAAGCAAATCATATATCCAAATTTTATTATATATTATATTTACAGAAAGAACGTTTGTTAAAATATCTAAAAATTCGGTTAAATGTAAATGTGAAAATAATAAAATTTTGTCAGACCATCAAAATAATTACGAAAGATGCTCAAGCTGGTTGCTATACTGTTAAAACTTTTTGTAGCATTGCTCATTATACTTAAGCGTTTTATATAATATTAATAGTTCAAAAATTTCAATATTTTCAGATCCGTATCTAATTAAATTTTTAAATACTTTAGCAAAATTATTCTTTCCGTATTTTTAGCAAGAATAATTGTAGATATTATGGTTGAATGGAACTGATTATCAATCGAACTAATAGTATAAAAATTCTTTCGAAAAGTGAAGATTTGTAGTGTCAATCGTGCGATTCTTGTGCACTTTGTGAATGCACGCTTGATACTGGAAGACTTTTGATATGACTAGAGCTCTGGGAAGAGAATAAAGGTCGACCGAACATCTAAAGAAAAACGCAGCAAGCGTGAAATACTTTACTGCAGAATTCGTTGAAAGGCGCAAATGGAAACCTCACTCTCGTATGGTGAAAGGTAACGACATTCCGCCGAGATATATCTCGACATTGTGCCTGGATACAATCTATAAAGTATATACGTTCGATAGCAGCGATAAAAGTCGAGCAGTCCAAGAAGACGGTCTGGCAGGTACTTCAGCCTCGAGTTGCTCAAGTACACCAAAATATCATGATTCGACATGCGATAACCTTAGACAAGAATTTCTACGTTTTGCATCACACAAAACAGATTGTCTAGATTACACATTACTAAATGTATGTAGTAAACTAATGTTATGTAATCATAAATTTGACAATAAATTTGTATGATCTTTTCATAACTACATTTAGAATTATTTGAGACATATGTATATTGATAATAATAAACTTTAAAACTTGATTATTCATAAGAATACATTAAATAATCAATTTAAAATATATCTAAATAAAACGTATCAAGTGATTTTATCCTCTCTATTATCATATAATAGTCGCAAAGTTAAACTTAAGCTAAGATATATCAAATATTAACTTTAGTGATTTTAAAATTTCATCAATTTTTCTATAATGTAAAGTAATTTTTTATTGTGTACTTTAAACAATAAAAGTTCTATCGTGGAGTATAATCAATTAATTTACCTAAATGAATAACGTATACGCGGTGTTTGAGAATAAATTGGAAATTGCACCTCCTACAAAATATTTATTAAAATTTTATTCGTAAATTATGTGACACTCTTGTCCACGTTCCTCTAAAGCGCATTAACGACGCTTTAAAATCAGTTTGCGTACTTTTATTCAACATTGCCCTTCGAGGAGTAACTTTAAGGTACGAAATCGATTTTCCGATGCCTCTCGTGGAAACCGCGTTGAATATACATGTTCACCGCTACGAACCGATCGACCTCATCCGCATTCTAATCAGATCTTACTTCACACGGCCAGAAACAGCTTGCTGAACTTTAACTCGTTATCCTCGTTGACCACAGAAATGTCCTGGTTGGTTTGGCACTGCCGACCGATTTAACCAAACTCGATTGGGAATGTTTTTGACGTTGAAACCAATTAAAAAAAATAGCTCAAAAGACTACAAAGACTAACTACCAAATGAAAAGTGATTGGGAAACGATACAAGCTGCACCATATAAATGCCATTCTTATTCGTGTGCATGGCAATTTTTTAAATTATTTTCTATTTTTTTGCTATATAATATAAGAAAATTATTAAAGTATTAGTTTAAGCAACTATTGTACCCTTTTTTTAAATATAAAGTATAAAATATTCTTGTATTCTTTATATTATAAATCAATTATCTTTCAATTATTTTTTTTATCAATTATCTTTCATTATCGTGGTTGTCACATCATGAATGACAATAGCAATCTTAATACGTCTCAATATACGTTTCTCTCGAAGCAGTAAAAGCAAATACCGATGTTATCGTTACTGTCATTTACGAAAATAACAAAAAATGGAATTTTGTTGCTAGAATCCACATCTTTTCACGACGTAATAAAAGTTATTATTACTTTTTAGTATTATTACTATCATATTCGTGAGCATGTCGAGAGAATCTTGATGCGCGTGATGAGATGTGGCGCGATGTTATGCGACGCGACGCGAACGACGAATGTCTATTCTATCCTAATCCTTATATGTGTAATTACACTGTGACAGGTAATAAGCTAAAGTCGTTAATTTGTCAGACTTTGATGCGCGTCTCTATGAAATTAGCTAGAGATTGGGAGGCTGAGAGCAATTTTGGCTAGAGTGGAATTGTCTGCCGGCAGAGACGAAGTCCCTTGGAATCTAGAACTATCCAGGATCAGCGGTAAATGCAACGGGATGCTGGGTCGAAGTCCTCGAAGTGGCGAAAGGACGACAACGAGACGATGTCGTTAGTAGGGCGGGCTCTAGCTAAGCTACAAACGCAAAGCTATCCAGACACCGGAAATGGACGGCATGGTACCGCTGATGCGCACGTACCCGTAACAGCCGTGCATTTGGTGTGCTTTCCACCGGCGTTGGAAATCGGAGTGAACGGTATATTCTTGAGAAAATCATAAAATTAAATGCAAACCGAACCGCGATAAAAACGTTCTCCGCGTAGTTTATCAGTTCATGGATTACTTCAGGAAATCGATCCATTCGCCTTTGATATATACTGATCACTATTTTAAAGTGGATTACACTAGTAGATATTAGAAGATTTTATTATAGATTATTTATCATTTCAATTAAATTAGCAGTTTGATAATACGCGTGCATTTTCTACTACACTGTTAAATCTATAATGTCAAATTTAATCTAACGTAAGTCGTCACTGCTCCTATTAAATATATCGTTACTTTTTTACCAAAACGATAGTTAAATTTGACACTATATTGTGTCAATTTACATTATATATTTACATTAAATTGACACTGTATAATGTCAAATATAACTATTGTCTTAATATAAAATAACGATATATTTAAGAGAAGTAGCGACTCACGTAGGTTAAATTTAACATTATACATTTAACAGTGATAATAGTATATTTACTTTCGTAATATTATACAAATTAAATTACGGATTACCATATTTCCATGTATATTCGATGGGCGACTATTGTATATGTTGCAAAGCAGCACATATGGCAAGTTCTTGCACCATACTTTGCATGATAATATGTTTGTATTATGTAAGTGGTTTCTAAGATGATAATATCTATAATATGAAATACTTCACGAAGCAGGAACAGTATGAAATTCTGGAAAAAATATAATATAAAATTTTGTATAGAAATTTCTGGCTTTAATATAATAATTTGCGAATTCTTGCTCAGCTTTCTTTATTATATATATTATATATAATAAATATTTTATACTTACTACTTATACTATATTATATATAATAAAGATTATTATAATAAAAAATATTATAATTAATTTTCCAATGTCTTAATGTATTGTCCTTGAAAAAAATAATGAGTCTTTTTTGGAAAATTATAAAATAAATTTTGTGAACTAATTTAACTACAATTTAATATATAATTTAATTATAACTTTAAAAATTGTATTTCTTTCTTTTTTGCGATTTATACATAATTAAAATATATAATTTCATATGAAACGTAAATTTGATTCGAATTAAAGACGATGCAGACATATTCAGCTTTTTTTATATAGCGTCAAAAGATACGATACGATAAAAACCTAATCGCAACGAGCCTCTCCGAATAGCGAGCGTGCCAAGACGTGCTTTACCCTCCTTCAATTTGCACCTAAGGTCCTGGTGTTCGTGAAATACCTTCCCTGAGGAATGCACTCCTCCGTTCTCAAGATTTTCTTCACATAAATAATTTTCAACTGGCATCCCTATTTTTGCTCTTTCAAGCTGAACAAACAGTTTTCCGATTATGTAATGCACATGCCATTACAACTGCGATAATAATTAAAATTTGAAAAATGGAGGAAATTAAATTATTTCACAAGAATTATAAACCGAAAATTACATTTACCTAAACATATTAAAACATTTTTCAGATAAAAAGATTACAAAATATTGCGAATATTTATTCTCTAAATTATTAGCGATGTATTTCTAAAGCTCAATTTATACGTATAATTTATGAAACTATATATTTTATAAAAATAAAGCTTGAATGATAACTTATGTATGTATGATTTAATAATATTCAAAATATTATTTTCTATAAAATACGTAAATATCGTACCAAAGTTAAAAGACTCACGAAAATCACAATTTATCGATGGAAAATGTCACTCTTCTCTGCATTTGGTGAGTATAAAATCCACTTTACCGCATTTTACGGGAATAACTTGTTTGCCGGGTAAGTCGCTCGAAGGGATTCTCTTCATGCAGCCGCGCGTCTGCAGCAACGACGGCAGACAGCGTCGACGAGTCGCGGTCATGCCGCTGTTTAGAAATTTAATGCAACCACCGCGCGTTTTCGGACGCGCTTTCGAAAGTAGTTTGCGATATCGTAAATCACAATCGCGTATATACCCGTCGAGCCCGGCGAATTGTGGGTGGGCGTAATGCATTCGTGTGCGTATTGCTCGGCAACCCGGTAATGTATTCGCAAGAGTATAACGTATCGATGTCGAATCCTCCATCGAAAAATAACCACGTCGTAGATATGCGTCGAGGGATAGGATGATGTGATGGGGGAACGAACGATCCGAGGATGAGCGACTACAAGTTTGAAAGTGGTATCGTGGTGAAGTCGCGAGCAAAAAGGACGACGTTTGTACATTTCTGTATATCCGTGTGCGATTTTCTCGCGTGTGCGTGAGGCAAAAAGATGAGAACCGGAAAAAGTCGGCCCGGAGGGAGCGAGCGAGTTTCTGTTTTTCGCGGAGACCATGCTCGCAAACCGCGAAGAGACAAAGCGTTATTAGCCGAAATTCTTATACATTATCGTCTGTTTCTTATTACATAATATTGTTAATATTGTTTCACAGGGAAAAGATGAATGCAAACACAGATGTACAATTCATCTAGCTATTAAATTGAAGAATATTAGAGATGTAAGCGTTAACATTTCATTAAAATATCTATTTAAGCTTAAACTACGAAAATGTGACTTTGCAGAATCAGATATGTAAATTCACACAGAAATATTTAAGCACTAAAATCCATTTTGACTAAATATAGGATTTCTCTTATTTAATTAGATTCAAGACTTTGATAAACTATATATATTTTCCACCCAGAATTATTACTACGTTATGAGTCTTCTATTAAAAAATATGCCAACAAGATTCTTGTCTGGGATGTGACTATGGATTAAATATAAGATGCTTAATCTATTCATGTTTGCAAATTTTATTACGATCGTAATTAAAACTTTTTGCATTTCTTTTAAAGCTATTACAAGCTCACTATCTCTCTTTCTTTCTTCCCCCTTCCTCCCCCTTCCTCTCTCTCTCTCTTCTTTTTTTTTGTCTCAGTCTGTCTGTCTCTTTTTCTTAACACAAGATTACTAGTTTATTAAGAAATAAGTTCACGCTGTAGAAAAAATTATTTATCTCATTAATAATAAGCTTCTCTTGTTACAAAATTTTTTCCAAGGTAGTAATAACTTGATGTGTTATTATTCCAATTCTATCCTAAAGATAAACTATCATTATCAATTTAATAGGATTTAACAGGTAGGTGGTAGTAGTGTAGGGCTCCAGATAAAAATTCATGTAGCCGTATATTCTTAATCCGAGATTCAAGTAATCGATCAAAGAGAAAAGCCCAGTCACGAGGAGGGCGAATGCATTTTTGTTATTTCCCTGAAACGCGCTGATAAAGAGGAAAAGAGAAAAGGAGAAGAAAAGATGCAAGAATAAAAGGACAAGCGAGTGGATGGGGATCGCATCCCAACGGGAACGGACATTCTTGAATATTCGTAGATGGAAAATGCATTCCGTGCAAGTTCATACCACACCACCGTATACGTATATAATATACACATTATACACGTATACTATATCCGCGTATACATCCAGCAGCATTTCGGAAAAGGGACAGCTCGCGCGGCTGTTTAAATTACTAAACTTTAAACTTTCACTCACATATGCAAACTAATGCAAACTGGAGGCTTGTGGAAGGAACTGCAAACAGCTCGCTCAGGACTCTCCGCTACCATCCGCGTTCCCAGAACGGGTTCTCCACTCGACACCCTCTAACCTCCGCCTGACTTCTCACTCTCCTCTCTCTCTCTC
>NW_012130073.1:5776840-5781608 GCF_000143395.1 Atta cephalotes
GTACCGTACCGTACCGTACCCGTACCCGTACCGTACCGTACCGTACCGTACCGTACCGTACCGTACCGTACCGTACCTACCTACCTACCTACCTACCTCTCTCTCTCTCTCTCTCTCTCTCTCTCTCTCTCTCTCTCTCTCTCTCTCTCTCTCTCTCTCTCTCTCTCTCTCTTCCTCTCCTAAACGCCCTTGCTTTTCCCTAGCATGTTCATCTTCGTTCTCCATCGTCGCACATTTCGCGGCTCCGCTATCTATATATCGGGTATCCTAATTTTCATATCAGCGCGCGGTAGCGGTTGTCCATCGCTTTATCCTTGCGAGTGTTTTCGCTTAACCGAATGAAGACCGAGTAAAGCATGTCATTAAAAGCGAGGTAGTATTCATTCCTGCGACTAGGCGGTGGCCGGTGGTTAGACAAGTTCAACATACTCCTCTCTCAAGCTTTGTTGTAGACAAAACGATTTACTGGTGTTGCTGTAAGCGCTCGTTCCTAACATCATTGGGCTTTGCGGTGGGTACGTACGTTTAAGTTAGACGCATTCTCGCGACTCAGGAAAACAAACAAATGATAAAAAAACGGACAAGTTTTTACGTGATGGTCATTAGCCTGGATTATTTGAATCGCAGAACAAATATTTCAATAATCATGGATAATGGATAAATTTTGAAATCGGACAGTTATGCATTATTATCAATTTTTCCGATATTAATCACGGCGTGCAATTCATTAATAAATTTAATGAACGAATCAGAGTTTTGCGAGATGCATAGACGAACAGCATACGGGTGATGCAATTGTGGACAATATAATGCATCGAAAATTTTGCATAATGCATAACATGAAAATGGTATACGCCGTTACTTTGCTAAACTCACATACCATAATGTGCACTTTGTTAAACCTCCCGTTAAATGTAGGATATTATATTCTGTATAACTATTAGAAATTTTCAAAAAGAAATCTGTCGCAAATAAAGTTTATATATATTACTTATTAAATTACATATTCACTTATTGAATGTTTATTAGCAATTTATTGATTTAGAAGTATTTATGATATTTCAGTTATTAATAATAAACTTAATAATAAATTAATAATAAACGAAATTTGAAGTGTGAGTTTGATTATTTTTAACATATTAATCTCTTTGAAATCTTATATACTCAGAGATATTTTTTGAATGTGTCAAGTAATTATAAAATAAAAGGTTCTCGTTTTTAAAAGTAAAAATTTATGATGTTTTATAATATATGTGTCTCGGAACGTCTTAGTTGCAATTTTTATATAATATTATTATAAATATTTCAAATTATTTATTTAATAATTCATTTTCTTTTCAAAAGTTTTTATTCGCGATTTTCTCTTAAAGTTCATTCCTTGCTTGCAATTCTATAATGCATCGCGCGCTTAAGACCTAGCCAATCATATTAATCGAATTTTCTCGCTGATCGCGGATTGCGCTTCGAATCGGAAGGGAGCTCGCATCAGTCGAGCTGTAAGTCAGTATGTCCCGTAACTTGTAAGTTAATCGGTATACCGCGGAGATATCGTACAAGAGCCGTCTATATACGCTGGAGGCTGTGGGGAGCCAACGATAAGTCAGCGAAATTATCGAGATTGTCTTTCGAAGTTACCGTGGTGGTGGCAGCAGTGGTGGCGGCGGCGGCGCCGCTTTGTGGGTAATTTAGCGCAAGCCATAAGTAATAATCGATGCCATGCGAGTAGTGCGGTATATGTGGTGAGCGCTAATAAGGACCTGCATATACCAAATGTGAGTGCACATACATACACGCTAGTCTATATAGTACGTGTACCAATACCACGTCGACATTCCGTAATGGATGTCAGTTGTAATTCATAGCCTAATGCATAAACGTCCTTGTCGGCTGTTAAGGGTAAGATTTAGCCCGAAAATACCGGAAAATTAAATAATACCATGATTTTCTAACTCAACTTTTTTTTCTTTGTATAATCATTCTATTACATTAGCATAGATTTTCAAACAAAGAAATGTAAATGCATAATGCAAAAATAAATCTTAAATTTAATTGCATTTTTTTCACATAAATTTAATATTTGTTATACTATACTTATAAATGCTTATAAATTGAATCGTCAAACAAAAAAAATCTTTTTGAATTTTTTAAAAACATTGCACTTGTGTTGCTTTAATGTTATTTTTATTTTTGTCAATGAAGAAAATATTGCAACTATATCATTGTAGTGACGCTGACGAGTAATGTTAAAAAATATATATCGTATAGAATTTCGAAGACAATAATATAAAAAATTTAATTATAAAGCAAAAATTCTACCTTTTTTCGCTGTCTTATTTGTAACAAGTTTTTCATAAAAACCTTTTTATAATTTAATAACAAATAAATTCCTCATGACAAATCTTATAATGTGATTTTTTTGCAATAGCCTGACTAGAATTTGTGTCAGATTAACCTTATATGTTAAATAAAAACCTGATTTGGTTGACTTAAGATAATCCTAAATAAGTTACACCTAATAAGGTTTTCATCAGGTTTGAGTATGGACTTGGTTTGATTGATCTAAGAAGATTTTCGTCAGATTTGAGTATGGTTGACCGTGTTTCTAATACGCAGCTATGCCACGAGATGAACGAGTTGCTCGTAAGAAGAAAACACAAGTTCTATAAAAAGGCAAGTATGCAAGTCGATTTGAATAATTTCCTAGAGATTATAAAGTGTCTTCAGAATATGCCTCCTGGACCTCTGAAATATATGTTTTTTGCTTCTTTTGGAATGTAATGCTAAATTAATTATATTAATCATTTAAACAATTCCGACTTAGAAATTTATCCAGTGATTTTAGCAGGTCCTAGGTAGGTTGACCTTATTTCATTATCAGGTCCTAATGAGGATCTGATAAGGATTTTATCAGGTTCTGATAAGGTCCTCATCAGGATCCAATATCCGAGGCTATCCAGATGAAAATTCGACTACTGTGCTGCGTTACATGACTGATCAGATTCTAATAAACTTACCTTAGCAGAATCTGATAACGAAATAAGGTCAACCTGATTAAAACCTGCTAAATTCTTTGAATATATTTTTAATCGGGAGATTGTACTCTTTAATTATTCCTTTAGTCATTATTAATTCTTTATCGATAATGTCAGACTTTAAAGATATGATTTTTTTAATTGTGAATTCATGTAAGTAAATTTAAGTCTATACAAAATAAGTCTAAAATCATCAACTTCTGTAACAGTAAAAACCGCGTTTATGAAATTGTCACAAGTATGTAAATAATTTTTTCAGATTTTTATGCATTCAATATAAAAATTTACTGATATTCGGAAATTCAGATCAAAGGGTAAAAATTTCACATTGCCGATGGAGGATTGAAATGGTAACTATTAAAATAAACTATTAAAATAAATGCTAAAATACAAAAGCATTGGTTGTATTATGAAAGTTATTTAATCACTAGAATTAGTGAGTAATGTGTTATTAATTACAGCAAAGTTTTCATAACAGTGTCTCCTCTTCAATTAGTGTATGATGAGCTTATTAAGTTGTGCATTAAAATATTATAATTACTAAAATATTACCATACTAATAAAATACTAAAATTTTAAGATAAGTAAATGATTGAATATTGCTAAATTAACAATTTCTCATTCAAATGATTCTTTTACGAAGAAGTTAGACGATAATTTTGCTTAATTTATGTTTTGAATACAGAATATATACGGTTCGGTTACTCAAATGATGAATGATATTAACAGTAACAACGCTGCAAATTATCTAAACACACAATTCTCTTTACTTTATTTTGTATATTACTATTTTAATTATAATAATGAATGTGCTATTAGTATTTCCGACATATATATATATATATATTTTCATTTTCGTTGTATATTCTTCTTAAATTCGCAATATTATAGACATTTTATACCTCACTTATGTGACAATTAACAATAAAACATTGATAAAGATACTTTTATCTAAGCCATAATATAGTTATATTTGATTAAATGTAAAAAAAATGATTTCTGAAAACTTATTTTGACATTTTTAAACATCGTTTATATATTTTTAAAGTGCATGCTTTCACATGCAAATGATCACTTCATTGCACATGATGTTTATCGTTACAAATTTCCATTTTTCATTTCATGTGTAATAGTTCAATTCTTAATTAGAACATTAATGATAATACATTAAATTTAATGAAATGTTATAAAATACTTAAATTCATAAAATTTTAATAAAATGTACATTAAATTATAAAAAATTTATAAGAAACCAAAATCTGTTAAAATATTCTCAAAATACAAAAATATATAGATTAAATTTTTAATAGAATATTTTCTGTTTGTTATACATTTTCATCTAAAAATTATACAAATAAATAAATTGCTATAAATTTAATTTTCACTGCAAAATATTCATAGTAAACTAGTAAAATAATGAAAACTTCCTGCAACACATGTTTAAAGAGTTTGTTTTTCACAAATATTTCAATTAATAGAAAATATAAGCACATAATCTATTATAATTAAAAGTTTGCATTTAAGCATATTTCATGAGAAAGAGAGAGAGAGAGAGAGAGAGAGAGAGAGAGAGAGAGAGAGAGAGAGAGAGAGAGAGAGAGAGAGAGAGAGAGAGAGAGAGGAGAGGAGAGAGAGAGAGAGAGAGAGAGAGAGAGGAGGAGAGAGAGAGAGAGAGAGAGAGGAGGAGAGGAGGAGGAGTAAGGGAGAAGGAGGGAACCGGAAGGGTAACGGGAAGG
>NW_012130073.1:5781628-5797116 GCF_000143395.1 Atta cephalotes
AGGAGGAGGAGGAAATATATAGAAGATTACTTTTTTAAGAACAAATTTCTTCTCAAGACATAATTTTTCACAATCATATACATTTTCCAAGCTTCACTTTTCAAATTTGTTACTGTACCGTGCAGCACATGTCTGTTTCAACCGCGGTAATATTTAATACTCTTATTACAGAGCGCTGAATACGATAAGTTGGTCCGTTATTAATTTTAAATGAAATGGACTGAAATGTAATTAAAAAGAAAAAACGGTCGCCTGGCGATGAAAGTGGCTGAAGTAAATGGCTCGTCTCTTCGGCACGAATTAAGATCGGCTGAAGCAAGACATTTTCGGAAGCACGATCTCTTTCTCCTTGAATAAATTATTCATGATTTCAATGGATGATTAATTGGGGCTTTAAGTTGAGAGATTATTAAGAAGACAAATGACATTAATAAGAAACGTTGCTGTATTTATACAAATCGTTTCTTTTCAAAATGTATTACGATCGTTAAAAAGACGAGGAATTAGGGAAAACTCTCATAAAAATTTGTTGCTTACTTATATTCATCAGTCTGCTAGTTAAATATACATATATCGTAGAATTATAATTTATATGTTGGAAGTGAATTCCACGCGAATAAAAAATTTAATATCCACGAGAGACAATGCTTATGAAATTCTCTAAAGATTTAATCGTTGATATAACATATTTTGCGCAAAGTATTATTTTAATATGCGTAATAGTAGGAGAGAGAGAGAGAGAGAGAGAGAGAGAGAGAGAAGAGAATAGAATTCAATGACTAATAGTTGCATCAGATTTTGCGATTATACCATTTATACGTACGAGCGTCATTCAAACATTTTATAGTTACATCATCTATTTGCACGCGTATACACGATTTAGTTTAATAATTAATTAAATATCTTTTTGCGTTTGTTGTAATAACAGGAAAAAAATCATACGTATTTAGTTGCAATATAACCGTAATATATTATGGAATATTATCATGATTTAATAAAATATTTTCTCATTTAATTTCATCACATATCGCATAATGATGGAAACACATACCATTAAAACTGTTATCTCGCGATAACACACATTACTTATATATAAATCATCAATACATTATATCGCTTTTTTAAATTCTAAGAGAAATTCGCGTTTACTTTACATAAAAATTTGTGTAACTTTACGTTTATAATTTTGTATAAATTTATTGCAAAGATTTATTCTTTTCTTATTCTAGAAAAAAATTCTATTTCTTATACAGACGATTCTATATACATAAAAAAGGATTCGCAAGAAAGTATTCATATTCTCATAATAATTACTCTTTATTGAAAGAAAATAGAAACGGAAATTCTATAAAATTTACGAAGATATATCCATCGAGTTCCGATATTCCGGAAATAGTATCTCGGTAACTTGATACTGCAATCGCAGGTAATATAGATGTATATTCACAAAATCTTTATGTCCGAGCAAGCAAGTCTGTTATTCATATTGAATATTTGCTACAAGACTGATATAATTTTATGCTCGCTCTAACTTTCCTCTCAACGTAGAAGATATAAGACCGTGTCTCATCAACTGAAATTCTCTCTTTGAATATATATCATTGAACTTGTTGCTATTAGGTATGTATGTACAGTTACTTGGATGTCACGTAATTTACGTGCAATTAAGACTGCATCTTCGTGGAAATATCGCTATACTAAGAAGTATTTCTGCGACCATTAATATACAGCACATATGGCTATTAAATTTAATTGATTTTGTTTAACATAATGAAAAAAAATATTATTGTGGAAATACATCATCACTTAATGCAACTTCATTGATTTGACCTTTTTCCGCTACATGTGATACATCACGTACGATATCAGTACGAGGAAATTAAATGCACGACTTTTCTCGCGAACTAAAATCATAACGAACGACATTTCTTTCCCTGAATACGCGCTATTAGTTGCGGACATTCCTGATTTACATTTAAACCGCAATTTTGCCTAATCGCTGACTCAAATAAGCGGAAATGCAATTTTCCGTTCGTAACATGCTGTAAATGACGAAGAGAGGATTCCCCTTTATTTTGCGTCACAAATTGATTAATGATAAATCACATGATATAGTTAGCAATAGAAATACCTGTGGCAATCAATTTCGAAATATATAAGGAATATAAGAAGTATAAGGAAAATCAGTTCAAAATTAACATGTAAAAAGCTTAACTGACATCGAAGTTAAAGGAATTAAGTATTACATAGATTATTAATTTATTTTTGTAGAAACCTACTTTTGTAAAATCTTTACTTTAATAAAAACCAATAGTTTTTACTAAAAGGTAAAATTGAAATCAATTACTATCTGTTTAAAATATACATTTTGATTGATAATTTCGACTAAATTTATTAGCTTAAATTAATCATCTTAGAAAACTTTTATTGAATGTTGAAAAATACGAATGTTGAAAATTGAATGTTAAGAAATAGTTGTTTGTTGTTTGAAAATATTGATTGATTTTCCTTATTCGGTATTATTCGATGACGATTGTTTCGCGATAAAAAAAATTGCCAATTATGTCGACCTTGGAAATCCCTACTATGACTCTTACTATGACGTACTTGTAACGTGTTCAAATTCAACTTGTTTGGAAGCATTCACAAATGCTGTTTTACAAATGTGAAGGTCAGGACCCAGTACATAAACGAAGTCACGCGAGATGACTAATTGTTAATGCATGCATTTCTTAACTCCATCACACATAGAATAACAAGTTATCTGTATAAACATAAGACTGCTGGACCAATAAGCATTCGACATAAAGACGCTACATTGATTTACAGAAGATGCTCATTAAGTATAATAGCTCATATTTTACAGATACAATAAAATACTATCAAGTATTATATTGTTTAATTTTATCCTAGGTAAAAAATTAGTAATGATAACTTAACTTTTCTTTTTTTTAGCAAAAAATTCATAATATATCATTTGAATGTTTAAAAAAGCGTTTAAATAGCGTTAGAAATGTTTTTCATTCATCAGGCTTCGCCTGATCAACTAGGACAAACAATACATCATAATCCAGATTAACGTACTGGAAGGACCTCCATACATATGAATTATTCATGTCATTTAATAAATACGCAAAGCGATGTAAAACAAATCGAATCATCTAGTCGGTGATGTATTCCGATATAGCGAGTTCTTTATTTATTCGCGCAGTGGGGCATATAATTCATTGAGTAACCGTGAGTCCCGGCGGAGACTACATTGGAAATATAAAATATATTCTTTCATTTCCCCAAGGAGAAAGACTTCCAAGAGCTTAGCGGAAGATACCGCTAACGGAGAAGTAGTCCTCTCACGATCGGACCTATTCTGGTAGAGACGATCACCTCTTGTTTCGTGGATTAATCTATCCCTTATCCTTCCTTTTCCTCTTTTTTTTCCTTTTCTCAGAAACAGCTAAAAACGATGACACGTCTTGAGGCAGCGTGGATAGCTTTTCCCCTACCATTCTCCTTCCACCACCAACCTGCCTGAGTACTTATGAAGTCTCTCACAGATTAACTTTTGATACGTGTCTTCAGTCTCTGTCTAGCGCCGATTCGTACGTGTGCAGTGTAACATGTTTTGCTGCCGTTGATAATTATTAAATTTGTATTAGCGTCGTGAGTTACTCGTAAAGCGTAATTTGACTGGTAATCCAAGGTGAGAAGTATTGAAAGTAGGATCACGGTGTGTACGTGGAACGAAGAGAAGTCAGAGAAGAAGAGAGGAAGAGAAAGAGAGAGAAACGCAGTGAGCTGCGCCCAGTTAGACGAACGTGAGTGTAACGTAATTGTTAATCCTGTTGGCCGCGAAAGCGCGGAGGTTACCGCGTAAATTTAATGTAAATTATGCAAAACGATTTGCATCTCGCACCAGTGGGCGCTTCCTTTTGTGTTCACAAAGCAAAGATTTTGTGCTCGATCTCGCGACGGTCGTGATTCCATAGTAACTTGGGAAATCGTTTACAACCTGGAACAGCGTTTTCTTCGAGAAACGTTTATATACCGTACAAAAGTGTCCCATCAAAAATTTTGAAGGCAATCTAATATCTTTGCGTTATGTATCTTTCAGAAAATTGCCCATTTCCTTTATAGTTATCCTTGCTTTCCGCAATTGAACTTTCCATGTTTCTTCAGATTGATCGCCCAAGTTTTGCCAGAAAAACAACACAATTCTTTATTTAAATTTGTTGCGGAGAATAAATAAAAGTGTAAAAGCAAGATTTAAAATTTGTTTTGCCATCAGAAAAATATCTTTCTACTATTTAAATTTCTTAGCATCGTAGCACTATAGTTAATAGTAATATGTTTAATTATCATTTATTTATTTTTGTTTCTTATAATTTATTACTGTAAAAAAGATAAAGAATTTAATAAATAATAATTTTTCCACAGTTAATATAATAAAATTGTTAATCGTACAAATAAAGAAATAATAATTCAAGGAATAACGAATTCCATTTTACTTAAAACGTGAAATTATTCGCATTGCGGAGCGTTATTTTTTTATGCGAACGTAGATATGTAAATGGTACTGAGGCAAATACGCATTCTTTGTTTGCGAACGGAAATTAATCTCCGAATTTTTCGTACGCGAGAGGTAAAATTAGCCGACTTCGGTTACCGAAGCATCCACGTTGACGGGAGAGACAGACAAAAATTAATCGTTCTCGTCAAACGCTCGGAAGTCAGCCGGTGCACGTGTAATCCTTTGCGATTTGTATTTTCCCGCAGTAATGCGTCGGGAGAAATTACGAAACAGAACAGAAAAAAATAAATAAATAAATTCCAAAAGGAGACAGCAACGTGGTGGTGCACGGGTGCGTACTCTATGTCGTGTATTTCATTTCTACGATTGCAGATTACGGTGCGATGGACCTATTTTTTAAAATTACGATGCACCATATATATCGGCCGCCGCGTGACAACCCGGCAAGGCTATATATATAGGCGATAAATTGTTTTAAAACCCGTTGCGCATTTATAATGGATATATCCGCGTATGGTCTCGCGAACGCTCCATAATCCTTCCGCACTGTGAGAGATACAAAGATAAAAAAAAAGTGGAGACAAAAAATAGGAGCTCCGAATATAAATGCCGACCCGTATTTCTAAAAGATTTACAACGCGAATCTCACTTATCAGCATATAAATCGTAGATCCGCAGAGAAGCAATTGAAGAGACAAGTTCGCCATTTTTACTGTCTGTCTTTTTAGCAGTCGATTGTAACGAATTCCATTTCTCCATCTATATCACTGCAATCCAGAAAGGAGCAACGAAGCGCTAACCAAGGGTTACTTAAGCTAGACTGTCGGAGCAACAACTTAGTCTAAAGGACCGGTCACCGTATCGTGGAGTAATGTTGAAACTTTCCTCTGGAATTATCGCGAGTATTTCACCTGAAGGAGCCAGATATACCTACCCATTGTGTTCTGTTCCATGCTTGGAATTTAAGCATTCAGATGGAGATAGCGCAATTTATTATTCCGGGCCAAAGTTAACTCGTCTTTAATCACGTCAAGTGGCGCGCGTTGTTATCTCGATAACTTTTATTACAAGCTTGTGCTTCCTTTCAAAATTTTTTATTCAAGTTTTAATATCTCTTTAATATCTCGTGGGAGAAATCGATCAAGAATTGATTAAGAATTGTTTAAGAATTTATTTGCAGGAATTTGCGATGTACATTTAATTGCGCATTCTCGTAGTTACATGTACATCTAAAATTACTTCAGTTAGACATTATGACTAAAACTGATACAAGTAGTATCAACCTACTTTAATTGCCTAGAGCGATGGTAGCTTATCTTGATGACGATCTTGCGTGCCGTCTTTACTAAGTGTGTGTTGCTTAGGAATACTTTACAATTATTGTGAACGTTCATTCACTTCCATTTACAAAGTTAATTTCTGTTTAGATAGCTCGCTGATGTTAATTAATTCTTAATTAATTAATACTAATTGTAAGTGATAATGTATAATTCGCAATAAGAAAATGACAAAAGTAAGTCCTAAGTACCGCATACTTTCCGAGAATTTATATACTATTACGATTGCATTTATACATGACATTACAAAAAAGTATTACTATTGACGCAATCTTGGAATATATTTTTCGAATTGATCTCTATCACGTAAGTTTGTATAGTCTTGAAATGATTTCTATTAAATATTTATGGCATTTTTTGCTATCAATTGTTTAATTTTATATTTTAACAACATTTATATTTCGACAACATTTAAAATAATAAAATAACAAAGAATCGTATCGAATAAAATTTACATATTCAAACATGCACACGTCAACATGTATGAAAGTGGAAGTGTTTGTTAAAATATCATTAAAATTTATGTACAACAAAACTTGGATACAACATGCATATAATTTATAAATTATTCATCAATTACTTTTATATCTTGATGTAAAAGTTATATCTGTATATAATCTCTTCTTTTCTATATAAATAATAATAACAACAATTAAATTCTACATAACAATTTAACAATAACAGTTTAATTCTAAAATAGTGTTTAAGTTGCATTTATATGTTGTTAAGTTGCAAATATATTTTTTAAATATATTTTTATATATTTTCACTTCTTATTTCTCGTAATAATAATTTCAAGAAGAATCAAACATGAAGTATAACATTTTTATAAAATTTAAAGTAAACATTCGTTTCAATGCAAACATCTGCTAAAAACAGCTTACTTAATGTACGGAAAATTTTTAATGCGACGTATAATAGGGCATTTGTTGTCATTTAACATGATTTTTCACTGTAGCCGCGAGGTCTTTTGAAAGAAAATATTTCTCCGCCCTCCGTGCATCATCCATAAAAGTTTACGTTGACATGCCTGAAAGAACTGCTTGCCCATTATGGTCGGGATTTTACGGCATTCTCTAAACTGGCAGTCACAGAACGCGGCGTCAGACATAATTTTTATTGTCGATGGTACGACCTTCGTAAAGTAGTCACATTCCGAGGTGACATCGTGCGGGATGACACTGCGTCGAACTAAATCGCAATCGATTAAAACGTATACCGTACAATCATCTAATTTTATTTAAACAAATCAATAATTATATTTAATGAGAATCAAACATGAAATATATTATTTAAATATTGTAAAAATTATTCATATATGAAATTAATTAATATAATAATTTTTAAATAATGTATTGCACATCCCCTTTTTCTAAATCTTTACAAGACCTTTTTATACCCTAAAAAAATACATATTTTAACATCATTTGAATCACACTATGATGATATCAATATAAACAACATCAAGGATTTTAAATCCACGACATATGAGTATTAATATTGATTGCTTTCCTTTTAGGAGATACTGCAGTTGATACAGGAATATTATCTTTGTTATTCATTGAATGCCAGCATTGATTGTGTTTTCTAACGAAAGCAATCATTAACAGCAACAAATTGAGAATTACATAATCATCGCATGATGTTAAATTCATATCTATATTTTTTAGAACGTAGAAAAAGAAATTTGTTGAAATGTATCCATTTGTATAGTAGTAGTTATATTTAATATAATGTTATAAATATTATGTTATAAAATATTACAAAGTTTATAAACAAAGCATAGTATAAAAGTCTTTGTTTAAAACAATATTGTGATATTTTTGTATCAAAAACTGTTACTTAATGCATCATTTGGAAAATTAATTTCAAACTTTTTATGAATGGCTAAATCGCGAACCGCGCAGTTTGCTAGGCGTGAAAATTTCGAGAAATAGCGTGGCAATAGCGTGGAAATAAATACACTCGCGCGAGTATTATCACTGTTCGAGTCAACGAGAACTCTATATAATCTTCTTTAGTTATACTTCTCACATTCTCTGAGCGCAAGTTTACCGCATTCTTAAAGTTGTTTTCTCTAAACGCATGAAATCGGGAGATCCGAGAGATCATCATAAGCGATACTCTGAACGCATAGTTCTGGTATTTTGTTACTGTAACTTCTTTTACATACATAAATTTCTATATGTATTTTCTCAAAAAATAAATGGGTTAAAGAAAAAAATACAATAAAAAGAAAAGGAGAAGGAACAAATATTTCGTAATATGATACACAAATCCGGTATATACATCTTTTTTACTATCTGTGTTTATTTATATTGCATCGTTTTTTACAACATGTATACGTACTGTACTATTTTTCCTGTATTTGCATTTTTCAACAAATCAAAATATTGCTCCGCTTTAATTTGTTATATGTTACACGATATCGTAAAATGCACCACCATCACAAATTTGGTGAAATAAAATTATTAAAATTTGTTGTTTTAATAAATTAATCACTGCCAAGGTGGTGCCGAATTTCAATGCACAAGAGATGTACTGAAGATGTTTTCTCGTAAAATAATGACACAATCCGGGCTGCACTATAACTGCATTAGAAAATAGAAGTGGAATAATTTCGTTCGTGAGAAATAAAAACTTGTGAAAATGTCAAAATATGCAAATCTTCAAATTAAATAATTGGCAATATCAGATTACATGAAAAGCAGCTTAATTGAGTGTGTTTGTTTCAAATTCATTGAAAGAATCCATATTCTTTTTATATATGTATTATACATGTTTTAATTTATAATGTTAAAAGAAAATAAAATGTAATAAAATTGAAAAAAAAAAAACGTATTTTATTAAGATCAATATAGAAAAATCGAATTTTCTATAAAATATATTGTATCTAATTTTTATATAAAATATACCTATCTAAAAAAGAAATAGTCGCAAAATACTGTATATTTATTTATACAGATTTTTATACAGTTACATATATGAGTCTATAAGATTACACTATTGAATTTATCGTGAAAATTTATTTAATCTATTAATTTATTATTTTTAACGTTTCAAAAATTTGATCATGCGACATGAATCTGTTTTAGCAGCGTATGGCTGTATCACTTTCGTTAATTTCTGTTAATTTCTGTCTAGCAATTACAATATATAAACTGTTACAAGAGATGAAAAATATTTAAAAAATTTTTGGAATTTTAAAATATAACTTCTATTTTTATTTATATTTTATTTATATTTTATTTATATTTTATATTCAACAGTCTATTATTTAAATACATCTCGAATTACATGTTCCATAGGATACATTTGTATTAATTAATACTTTTCGAAATTTTTTTTAATAAAAGAAAACTAAATATCTCTCACAATTATATCGAAATAAATAATACTTGCTTCATTGAAATTGATAAATGTTGATTGATTTATTTTATTATTTTCAAAACAAGATATTATAAAATTATATTATTTCAAAATCTACATAATAAATATATCATTTTCAGATTTCCCATTGCATTTTCGTGAGACAGTGCAAACAACACTCGGTACATCAAAATGCATCTATCAGCATTGCTTTTCCTTATCATAATGTGCACATTCGCGCACTCGGCGATCGGTATCACAGAAATCGATTTTGATTCTGTGTATTTCCCTGACCAAACGGACTACATCAAGCTCTCTACAAGATGTAAAGATAACATGATTCTGTGGCCAGGGACTCGTCGGTGCTACAAAGAAGGAGAGCAAGGTCCCTGTAATATCGGTCGAGTACTGACGTTCAACCGTCGGTTATTAAAACCATATTGTAAAGACTTCATATTTTAACGATTCTGTATAGAAAGAAATGTAATCAACTGCTGGCAATGTAATTTAATATACAGTATGCAAGTGACGCACAATAGGTGACGGTAGCGAATGTAAGTTACCTTGGGCTAGTGTCCAGGAAAAGGAAAATGCCGTGATCCGGCTCAACTTTATCTGATGCAGACAAAAATATTTGTTCAAGTGAAACGCGTAAAAATTTCCATAGCGCAAATATAAATACTATTCTTTCTGACTGTATGTATTCAATGCAAGCAGTTACATTTCGTGAAAATAATGTTATGTGATAATATAATATATATAAAGAGATAGATTTGTCGCACATGTTACGTTTATGTTACGGAAATTTGTGCTTTTTCTAGACACAAGGTTATAATTTAACAGAGATTTGAAAGAAATAAAAATAAAAAATTAGTTAAATAATTAGTGCTAGACACTTTAATTCTTGCTCAGAGATGTAGAAGCTCAATTTAATATATGCCATAATAAAAAGTGATACAGCTAACATAATGATATATTTATCTATTGCTAGACTTATGATATAAGTGTATTTATTTGAAATAAATCTTGCCATTCTTGTCTTAATTTATATTACATATTGTATAATTGCTGAATTTTTTGTATATAATTGTTTTTATATAATTAATTAGATGTGTTTAATTGTTATTTAAAATCGATAAGCTTTAATTTGTTTCTAAGACTTGATAGAAATTAAATTTCTTTTTATATCTTGCTTAACATCACACTTTTATTACAATAAACTTTTTATTTAGTATACACATGTTTATATATATTTATATATATATATATATATATATATATATATATTTAACTTATACAATGTAAATCTACATATCTTTAGTGATTATACATTTAGTGATTATGCTACAAGATAATAATATCTAAATTAATGTCTAAGATAACTTTTGTATTCATGTGTGGAGTAATGCGTACTTTCCACGTAAATATAAAATACCTGTAGTTTGTAAGCATTTATGTTTGATATTAGCGTTATAGATGGCGATTGCCTCACCGATTTATATTCTTTATTTGTACTTAAAGACCAAATATTAAAGAAGTAATTTTGAAGTAACGCGTATTTTATGTTTATCATGTATTCAACGTAAAACCTGTATTTTTTAATATTAAGATAAAAATTATGTTTCTTGATTATGTTCATATTGCTATTATGTATCAATAACGCCACTGTGCATCTTTCGAAATTACAGATAAAGTGAAGTAACAGTTATCATTGAAAATAAATGATAACGACCGAGACCACTCTTAGACTCTTATCTAACTACGTACATTATTAGTATTTATTAAACGATCATAATTTGATATTCGAGGAAATGATAGAATGACTCTTGTATCTTGTTACTCTTCGGAAAAGTTTCTTGCTCGTTCCTATGCAATATCTCAGGGTTCAATGTGACATCGATTTGCAATTTGATACGATAGTTGACAATATGGAGAAACGAGGAATGATTTGGGAGCTACGAATGCTGGCCATGGCGCGGTCGTTTCGAGATATCTTGCGCGGCCCACTCTCCTATCCTACTTTACCACCCTACGTACTTGATACGTGCGCAGAGTAACAAACGTCGCGAGATGTTTTCGATTAACCTCATTTTAAGAATGACTGTCGTTCTTTACTATCGGATGGAAGGCCCGATAGCCTCATCGCGTCCTCCATCTTTATTCTTCAGTAGGCGCGCAAACAGGTCATGCTCTCAGGCTTTTCCTTCATTTCCCTCCCCTCTCACTGTATTAGAAATCTACTTAAGGCATGTAGAAAGATTGTTTTTCTCAATAATATGATGTATTATCTTCATTATTAATCACATTCATAATTTCGACATGCGAACAACTGATAGCTGAAGTAAAAGAAAAATCGCGATAAGAAATATCGGCTGAAGTAAAAAAATATCACGAAACTTTCGCACGGAATAATCATTATTTTTATGATAGATTTAATTTATAAATATAGATATTCCATATTGGGTGCATTATATAATACAATATAATATGCAAATCTTTTATTATAATGTTCTGCAATAAGCCAAAACGTATTCAAATTTGATAAATATTGTTACGTTATTTTAATTTTTATATTATTTCTTTTATATTATTTCCTTATAATTTTTATTCTCTCTCTCTCTCTCTCTCTCTCTCTCTCTCTCTCTCTCTCTCTCTCTCTCTCTTTCTTGGAAAAAAATGTAAAATTATATAAATAAAATTCAAAATCGTCAATCATTACTTTAAATGAAAAATAGCTGATAAATTAAATATATTTCATAATGGATCTTTTATATTTCTAGTTACTACTTAAATACATTTTAATTAAAAATTACATTTTACATAAAAATAATGTATCATAAAATTTTTTTAAGATCGTAACACATGCAATTTACAATCCTAGATACGTGATATATCTTTTTCTACTGAAGTTATTTCACATTCGTGTATATAAAAAATTATACTTCACATTTAATTCAACCAGTAATTGTATTAGCTAATACAAAGAAATGTAAGTATATAGAATCTTTTTTTTATTCAATACTGGTTTAACGTTTCAACGATATGTAATTTAATTTCTGTGCCCCAGCACATTCTTCGTCGTTTTAATTTTGCCATGTTCACTTTTTTAACTTATAACAGATTCCTCTTTGTGCGGAAGAAAATACTCCACGTGCCATGCCATTACGAAGTAGGACGATTAAGGCTCAGTACCGCAATTCCAATCTCTTCCCGTTCGTGCTCGCGTTGCCGTATTCATCATCTCAATTTTATTCCACCAGCTCTAAGTTTCACGCAGGAGATTTGCCCGACCACGAATAAAATCGAGCGCGGATACATCGTTCCGCCTCGAGCGGAAATAAATCTGCAGGCTGCGAACTACGAACGGTCAAGGTGGGTGAAATAGCTTGCAGAGAAGCGAGTTTGTCGGTCGCGCTCGTTACGCGACTTCCACTTCCTTTCCTTCATTCGCGGCAATTCGTCATTGCAATTTCACCACTTCGACTTTTAAATCCAGCGAACAAGCAGCATCGCAATATTCGCTCGGAGGGATACTGCAGCGATTCGAGCTACATTCGCGAGTGACAACGTTTAAAATTAAATTAACAGGAAGAGTATCTGGGCCACGCAGGCAGGATTAAAATTTTTATCAGCCTCGAGTTACGTGTTGCGATTTGCTTTTCATATCTCGCTTTAAATTCCACGACAATTATATATCATGTTCAATACGAACTATGTTGTGGCAAGTTGAGCATTGTGCTGGTTATCATTTTATATTTTGCATACTCATGGGTTATCGTTTGGACATGAAGTAGACATTTTTAAAAAAGCATAAAATAATAGTTACCGGTAAGTAAAAAATATTAATAATTATGAATATGGAATTTTGAGAATTTTATTCATATAGAGAATTTTATTCATATAGAGATGTTCCATATTCGTGTTCTTGCATCAACGCATGACAGTTTAATTTCGCTTTAAAAAGACATTATTGAGATTCAAACAATCTCTCAAAATATATCTAGAACGACATGGTTATAGAAGATAAATACAACGGAAATTCAACACTATGCATTGTATATACGATAAATGGTGTCTCACGGAACGCCAGGTCTCTTGGATGTGAACGGCTTAAATGTATATTCCAAGTAAACTTCATAAGAGGGTTAACATCGCTAATATCGCGGCCCGAATACGTGCCTTAGACCATGGACTATAATGCTTAAGTCCGTCTAATCGTTTCTCTGAAACAGTTAATCGCTCACCGATACAATTCTAACGAGCTATTATTTACGATTTACACTATAATTATCGAACTTAATATTACGAAGGTATGGGAAAAATATAATGTTTTTGATGGTCATTTAGCTAATTTTATTTACATATAATACTTCTTGTTCCGGATTATAAGTCCCAAGGTATAAGTAAAGAGAAATATCTAGTTATAATAGCATTTAATTAAAATTCTATTTACTTGAATTGATAATCTTTATTTAAAAATTTAATTTATCATATATTTATTGTGTTATTGACTCTTTAATTATGTTATTTATATTTAATGTATAAAGTTTTCTAAATGTAAACTATACTGTTGAATCTATAGTAATAAATTTAACCTAATTTAAGTGACAAATTTAATCTTTAATTTAAGTCGTCACTGCTCCTACTAAATATATCGAGATTTTATATTAAAATAATGATTAAAATTGACACTATACAATGTCAATTTGACTATCATTTTAGTATAAAATAATAATATATTTAGTAGGAGCAATGACGACTTAAATTAGGTTACATTTGATATTATAGATTTAACAATTTGACCACAGATTTTACAGTGTATATTTCATTTTTATTGACCGAATTTTTCTTGAGAAAACGTAATTTAATTTTATCATTTTATTTTATAAAACATATTTATTGTATACTAATAATACTTCAGTCTTTTTAATTTTTAAGTGTTGTCTGATATGTAACTCTCAACGAAGGTTACTCTAACAATCAACGGAAAAGAAGCGTTTGCCCAGGGGACAATTTTAACTTTCTCGTGCCTATAGTTCCCGTATCCATAATTCCAACTTTATTCCTTGAACTTCCAACTTTTAGTATTCCAGAACGGGATTTGTTACTCGGTTACCAGGACCGTCGGGTTAAAAACGATGATAAAACGAAGTATATTCTTTAAGTGGCATGTCTAAAGACTTCAATACCAAATTTGCATCTATTAACGTTATTTTATGCACATCTAAATCGTATTAACATTTATATGACTACTTGTTAAAAATAATGTAACTTTAAAAGTTATGTAGTCATTTAAATATCTTTTATATGGAGAAGAAAAAAGAGAAAGCGTATTCTTAATTTCAAACAAGATTATTAATCAATTAAATTTATTAAACAATTATATTTACCCTATTTTAATTTAGTATACATAAAAATATTATGTATTGTATAGCTAATACATGGAAAACTATCGCAATATATAAATCTAATAAATTCACAAAAAATCTTGCAACATAATTCCTTGTGATCAAAAATTGCAACATTATATAAAATATCAGTGCCAAATAAAAGATACTAAAGAAGTGACAACATTTACCAACGTTGAATAAAATAATTTCAATCAAATGTACGGTTAACATAACTAAAAAGAATTTCACTTTTCTAAATATCTAATAAGTAAATATCAAATATAACCAAGTTTTAATTGGTAAATTGTATTTAGAAAAGTAGAATTATTTTGGTTATATTAATTAAACATTTGATTGGAATTATTTTACTTAACATTTGATAGATATTATCAGATTTCTTTTTCAATGCAATTATTCATTATCATCAAGCAGAAGCAGTTAATCATTATTCTCTCTCTTTTAGTAACATTAAAACGATTATTAAATTCTGTCAATCCGCGAGAATCTTGACACAAGAGTCGCTAAGAACGTCTATTGATAATTAAATTCTGCCGTTGTGAGTCGAGCGATATCGCACTCCTGTCCGCGAGATATCTCGTCGTGTCGGGTAGGGTCGCTTAGGGTACGAAAATGGATGACGGCCGAAGAGATAGAGATACGAGTAGATAAGAAGAGAATGAAGGTTGAGGGGAAGATCATTCGTTCACTTTGCACATACACACCCACTCACTCACACACACACACACACACACACACACACACACACACACACACACACACACACCACCCACCCCACACACACACGCGCGCGCGCGCACACACACACACACACACACACACACACACACACACACACACACACAC
>NW_012130073.1:5797136-5806669 GCF_000143395.1 Atta cephalotes
CGTCGTCGTCGTCGTCGTCGTCGTCGTCGTCGTCGTCGTCGTCGTCGTCGTCGTCGTCGTCGTCGTCGTCGTCGTCGTCGTCGTCGTCGTCGTCGTCGTCGTCGTCGTCGTCGTCGTCGTCGTCGTCGTTGTTGGAACGTAAAAAGCGGTTCGACGACGGCCGTCATGACAAACGATCGCAGTCGCGGGCGAACGGTTTCCTTTCCCTTGCAAACCGTTACAGCGTCTTAAGCATCGTGGATGCGAGGATATACCTAGATTTGAGATATGGATTGAGAGTGACACATCGAAGGGGAGAGGGGAATACATCGGGCCTTTACATTCGAGCTTTGCATTTGTAAGACGCTTCTGAAAGAAGACATGAGTCAGCATATGGTAAAAGTCAGACGAATACTTACAATTCAGATATTTTCAAGATAAAACGTTTGTGATAATTCTTTCGTAACAAATAGGATATTTAAAACTAGAGCAATGAATTCCGAAAATTGATGATAATGAAAGAAAGTTTGATTTTTTCTCCTTTTGATTGCATAAAGACAATTCTTCATTTTATTTATTATTAAATATATTAATATTTAAATTTATCTCCTTTTGATTGCATAAAGACAATTCTTCATTTTCTTTATTATTAAATATATTAATATTTAAATTTATTTTTAAATTTCAGTTTAAAGTTGAAAGATCCAAATTTCTGTATTTATTAATTTTTATAAATAAATTAAGATATTTAATTAAAAATCGATTCCTGTTTCAAATAATTTAAGAATTTTACAATCAGTTAATCATTCTGAATTTTAATATGCGCATAAATCTTTTTATTTTTAGTTATTCATAAGCAAGGTTTTATCGATTTCTTTTTCAAAGAAATTCGTTTAATTCTGAATTTGTTATCAATGTTACATACGAAAAAGACATACCATGCACATTATATTTGTTCATGCGGACATGAAATTTTTATCGAAATTACAATCCGTAATTCATAACATTGTGATGTCTCGGACAGATAGATAATTCGATTAAGTTCAGTGGAATCCCGTTCCTATGACAACCACGTAAATCGATGAATTGATTGGTCTTAATGACATTATGCATTATTCAATTAATGTACAAAGAATATATATAATTACATCTAAAGAATATAATCATTTACTGTAAATTGATCTTATTGTTTTAGAAACAAAAAATGATGATGTTATTTTTAGTTACTATAACAATCTCCTAACACAAAAATGTAATCACATTATAAATTAAGAATAGAAAGAATTATATTAGTTCTTTTTTTTTTAGAATGCAATGTAAAATAAAGCAAAAAAAAGAATCTCAGTACAGAATATTTAATGCAACCAAATATGTGGCATACAAATTTATTAACATTAACTTTTTAGATTTTTACACAATAGCAATCTTGCTTTAGATTTTTAAAATCACTTTTACATCAAATTTCGAATAATAACCAACCAACAACTGTGCTCGAAAAAACAGCAAATAAAAGTATTATATTACTAAAACTTTCGCATGAAAAGTTTATTACAAAAATGACATATGTGGAAATACCGCATATAAAATATAAATATAGCAAAAACAAATCGAGCTATTCCAGACCACAGACACAATGTGTCAAGTAGTTGTACGAGTATCAGTTACAAAAACTACACTGATATTGCAACCTGATTCACTCCTTCTTCTCCACTTTTCTTTCTCTTTTATCTTTATTATTACAATATGTATTATTAATTAAAAATACCAAGCAATTAAAGATTATAAAATTACCAGCAGTTTTTACTTTTTTTACCCCATATCATAGATATTATATTATTTTTCACATTATAATATATAATGCCACAAATATATATTTTAAGCTTTTTAAAAATATAATTCTCCTCTGCTTCTTAATACTTTCATAAATCAGCTTTATTTTTAAATTTAATTCTCTCAAAATTTTTCTTGGTTTTCTTATTTCTTCGTATATTATATGGATTGACATCTTATTATATTTCATAAATATGTAAATTCGCACATTGATACATCTTAGTATTAATAAGAATAATCGGCCATGTCACATATCTTGGCGTTCTTTTCTTAAATCATTTCAATATTCAGTTAGAAGGTAACTTCTTCGTATGTCTTACGTATACTTTCGCGAAAGCGTCACCGGTGGATGGGACAAGGAGAGAGCGGTGAAAAGGCGACAGGAAAGGGTAGAAGGGCTAGACACTGCAATATTCTTGGCTCGCATTGTACGTGTCCCATAAGTTGGCAGGCGAGCTCCCTCTCAGCGACAGCTTGACAGAACATACGCTCTTTCCCGCTCGAATCGTTTCGTCCCTGCACCTATTCCCTTCTCACTCCCATATGCTCATCCTCAATCTCTCCTTCGTTTTCCTTCCTTTCCTGTTACTCTCTCTCCACATTTTCCGAAAATAAAAGTTTATAAGCTAACGCACACGTGTAGGTGGGACTCGAGCGTGGATACATCGTTTTCAACGAAGACGCGGAAAGCAGAACCGTCGGTAGGGTAACGGATAAAACGGCAGAAAGATTGGTGGAACGTCGCGTTGGCGACAAGAAAGAAAAAACGCGGGAACGCGGGAGAGAAAGAGATCGAGAAAAGTGGAGACCACGTGCAGAAATAACGTTCGTGTTTTTGATTTGAGGCACGTAACCGAACCACATTGAAATCAGATAGGGGCGCGAGAGAGGACGCTAAACTGGCTCCAGGAGGCCACGGGAAGCTTGCTACGAGAATACCTAAACCTCACGGGAAGGGTAAAAAGATCGGGGGAGACGCGTTAGACGCTCGAGGAAAGAGGAGAGATCGCGCGAGGTAGTGCGGCGAAGGTGTGGGATGGTGTAAGGGAGAGAGACATCGCCGAGGGGCGTAAAGGGTAGCGAGACGCCTTACAACGGGTGAAACGTGCCACTTTCTTGGATTTTCGAATAAATCGGCACGGCGCGGAGTGCGCACCGCTCGACTATAACAGAGTCTACTTTGACTCAAACCTCTCTAACCCCTGAAGATCCGCGTTCCGTAATCCGGATCGGCTTGATCCCTCCGTTTCCGAAAACGTTGCAAGGAAAAATTTGGTATCGCGGTACCGATGAAAAATTCATATTTCTTAAAAAGACATGAATATCTAATCCGTCGCATTAGTATCTGCGCAATTACCCTTTGTCGTTACGCATTAATTTATACATTTTGTTAAATAATTTTATAATGTGATAAATTCGCGACTTCCGCAAATAATATCACGATATTCAAATTTCTTTAAAACTAAAACTTGGCCTTGAGAAGATGTTTGAGATGATTTGAGGTCAGGTCAAAGCTAAAATTATTTAAATTAACATTGTCATTGTTTATTTTTTATTCATGTAGCTCATTTCAAGATCTTTTCAAAGATTATATTAAAATATTTTTTTATTACGTATTTTACAAGTTATGGGGTTTGAAAGTCAATGCTTAATCAACCCAGTATTTTTAAACAATTAAATTTAAGATGAAGAGAAGATGATCTTTTGAAGACAACATGTCAAAATTAAGGTCATCATTTTCTTTTCATTTCAAACTCAATTACTTTAAATGAGTTGATTGAATGTTAACCTGTTAACTTTCAAGACTCATATCTTATAAAATACTTATGAAAAGATGATTTATTATAACTTGAAAAGGTCATAAAAACCAGCTATATAAATATAAATATAAAATAAAAAATGGGGATTTCAATTAAATAAATTTTAACCTTGATTTTTCTTAAGAACATTTTTTTCAAGATCATCTAAGGTTCATCTTCTTTTTCTTTAGTAATCAAGCAACTTTTATCTGAAACATTTTTGCTTTAAATTTAAAGATTTTGAGATTCTAGTGGAGTAATTAAAATGGACCATATATATGTGTATATTGCACAAATTTAATGCGTTATATCTCTGCAATATGTCTTTTACAACTCAAATACGCTTGATAGACGGATACTACTCACATATGAGCTGTTTAACGCACGTTCCATCTTGCTAACATTTTCATCGGTGACCGACGTATTCCGGTGACATCGCTGTTCGTCGCCCGCGGTTTGGTAATGGATCGCCAATCTGCGCGACATTTCGATCATTGAGCAAGCATGTAACGGGCAATGATCTATTATTTAGCCATCATTCTGCGCACACTGTCCCACACTCGTACATACATGGTCACATACACGACGACGATGACGTCGGCATTGATCGAACAGCTAGCAGTAACAAGTACTCAGTTTGCTAGTGGTTGAGATAATTAGGCAGAAATACAAGATTGTTATCAGAGAAAATGAGAAGGGAAATTACTAACAATTCAAGAATTACTAACAATTATGTTATACGATCAAAATAAATGTTAATAAATATGTCGAGGATGTAACATGTCGGAACAGTTGGCAGATGTTGATGCAGATATCGCAAAAGATACGACTGTTTCGAAAGTTTCTTCGGACTTATCTGCGAAATGCATCAGTTCTGAACGAAACTCCGGCTATATCCAATGTCTGCCAGCAAAGGTGATAAATTCTGCTACGATTAAAACTTAAACTCGCTTTCGGATTTATTTGAAAATTTGGTAGGACATACTGCGTCACGTCAGAAAACAAATAAATATGGAGCTTTGCCTTGAAAATTTAAAACTTGATACATATAAAATTGTAGATTTCTACAATTTTACTTTTTTAATTGTTTTTAGCCACATAAATTTAGAAAAATGATTTTCTATCTCCTCATAAATATGAATGGTATATTAATAAAAATCTATCAATTAAAACAAATATTGAAAAAAAATATTATACATGTTATTACAATATTATATTTGATTCTGCCTATAAAAGGTAATAAATAAAAATGATAAATTGACATGTTTTTAATGTAATTTATCTGCAATATTTCAAAAGATAATAAATTGATCGTGTCAAAAACATGTTAATTTATAGAGCAACTGTAATACCGTTTCAAGTCGGTTTCAAGTCTGTAAATTCTGGCTTTTGCTACGTTTACGCATCATATTGTATTTTCTTCGAAGAAGAAATTGACAATCTCTTTCTTTGAAGAGGTTACGTCTATATAACTTTGACCGTAATCTTGAAACAGTAAAGTAAACATCAACTTCTTGATTTCTTCATTCCGTTGCATCACAATTTAAAAAGCAGCTTCTGTCGGTGTACATAATTTATCGTTAAACTTGATTTCCTTCTTTTTTAAGTAAAGCAATATATTATTCATTGTATAATAATTATAACAATTTAGCCAAAATTATTTCATAAAGATACTCTTTTATAAAAAAATATTTTCATATTCGTAAATATAATTTTATATATCACGTATATAACTCAAATATTTATATAATATTCATTTGCTTTATAAATTATTGATAATTCTTAATAATTGCAAAAGCATTCATTTTTAAAATATTCCACAAAACCGATTATATTATAATTTTAGAAATGCTGTATATTATAATTTTATTATGCTGTTAATTTTCTTCTCATGAGCTTTAACCATAATCATTGATTTATATCAATTATTACTGCATATTGTAACATTAAACCTAAAAACATCAATGAATCATAAATGCGGAATATAAAGAGATGCACGTACCATTCATGGTATTCCATTTAATCGTATCTGATCATCTTCATCGTGTAGTAGCGACCAAAAAATCGTTATAATCGGTATGACGCAATGTTTCATATCTCTTCGAAATATTCCCTTCCGTTCGAACGTTTTTACTTCCGTTAACTGGCTGCGTCTCTCTCGCATACGTTATCTCTTCTTTCCTTTTCCGTCATCCCTGCCGCCCGTATCTTTGGCCGTGAGTTGCGCCATATTTCAAACGTCATATTAGCAGGGACCATGCGTCTTCTACGAGTAAAATGTCTATGCCGCCGGCAGGCTTTGCCACTACTACATCACATGATTCTAGTCCCTCTTGGCGGCGTAGTATCGTGTCACCTCCCCGGCTCGCCACCAATTATACATTAATGCGGCGTCGCGTTATCCGGAAACGATGTACGAAGAGGAAGCGATAGGGTATGAGGATGAGGAGACAGTTAGAGGCCTGTATCCTTTGGGAATATATTCTCTTCCGGTATAGTCAATTAACCCAGTTTCACTTGACGCAATGGTTCGATCAACGTTACCCGTCGAGAAGATAGGAAACTATTTTGTGCCAGCTTTTTCGCCGATTGCACGCCGATCGTTGTATACAATTTTCAGATTGAATGTTCGCGGAACAGAGCACAACGCTCTCTGAAGGATGAATGTTATTTCAGGTATTTTCGACACCGATTGGATATGTTTCAAATGTAACGTATAGCTATAGAAACAAGCAATATCTCGCATTGTCGTTAAGGGATGGCTTTCTTGCAGTAGCACGTTACTAATTAAAAGTAATAATAATAAATTTTTGCATGGAATTGAAGATGCAATATTTACTGATGACTGAGTACTAACATTTTAGCTCGCCCAAAGAAATCCAAGTAAAGTTAAATCAAAAGGCGTTATTGCATTATACAGATCGGTTGATGTAGATTATGCAACAAGCGATAATATAGACAGCATTTATTTTCTTCGTCTTCAGCATCCAATCATAAGAAATAATCGTGTTCCATGCCATTTAAGCCATGCCAATTTAAGATAAATTTTGATAATTGTAACTGCTACATCTAGATGTATAAATTTTTCAGTCACAAAACTTCCAAACTTTCGTATTTTACTTTAACCATGTGTAATAAGTTCACTCACAGATCTCACTATTCCGTAATAGTGCAATAGAAGTTGTACATTTTCTCTCGACTGCAGACTCTTTAAAGAAATTGGGAACTTTTCCTAAACAAACTTTGTTCTAGCGTCTTAGTTTTATTATCATTAAATACTTAGATATTTAATTAAATCTCTAGTTATATTCGATTATTTCCGTTGGAGTTTAGCAAATACATTTATCAGCATCTTTGGAAGTGAAATAAATCTTTCTGATGTATTCAAAAACTAAAAAACATCCGAGTCTCAGTAATTTTAATATTTCTTTTTATTACGAATAAGATGCATAACTTATGGAATATTCTATTCTGTAATAAAATATTAAGAGAGATTTGTCTCGTTGAATGCAATCACGCTGAATTTCTTAGAAAGAAATAAAATTTTCTAAAATAGACACATTAGGAGGTCAGAATCCTGAACTCACGATTCCAAGTTTATTGAGATCTAGAAAATCAAGCGAAAAATGGGCTTGTCGTACAGGTGTTTCCTTTTTCGTCATTGTGCCGGGACATTAATATTATTAAACATTATATATCGCGAATATCCGAGGATGTGAGACTATCAGGAACGTGTGCAGAGCGTGGATATGGAAGGAGGACTTTCCTCGCAGTAAATATTGTAACATCTGGCGCGACTCATACGAGTTCGAGTCACGCCTCCGGCCCTCTACATTTCATTTCACTTCTTAGATACTTCACTGAAATACTGTCGAGGATCCACTGACTGCTTGGTCTTTGTGTAGATCGGCGGTAATGCTTCGGAAGGGGAATGAGGGAAAGAATGTGTATATGCCGCATTTGTTCCAGCAGCTTCCAGGATTTGCACGATCACCCTTTTGCGTTACTTGCCTCCGCACGTTGTGGCTGCGCGACGAGCTGTTTCCTTTTCGAAAGACTGATATTTATGTTATCATTGGACTATATTACAAGATGTGACAGGCTTTCCCTAGAAATTGCCCCAAGTATTCCTGTCTTACTATACGCGATGTCACTTAAACGCCAAATTGGATTACAAAATGATATAGAATTGTTTGAGATAGGCAATGAAATGTAGCATCGATACGCCAATGACGATTAACTCCTTTACAAGTTTGTTGAATGTTAAACAAAACAAATAATAGTGATTGCAATGAGATATGGCACAAGTAACGAATGACTCGGGGAAACGGCACGATGTACAATGTATCTCATCCGAGCATGAGACATATTTCATCTACTCAAAGTTTAATTCGCTCGAATCCTGTATTTGACAAGTAGCACGAGTCATTCAAGTGCATGTAGCAGTGATTGATTGCGTATAAAATCGTGGATACGCGGACGCGTATCCACGAAACGATTTATATATTAATGTATGCACGGGATTGTCACCGGCTGATCAAATGAATCCGGAGCTTTCTATTTATGAATATTTTTTCGTCGCGGTCGCGAAGTATATCGATATATCATTGATAGAGACAGGACGCACGCGCATATGGGAGACAGAAGAGCACATGTCTAGTATCGTAATTTTTTTGTACATCTGAATTTTGCGTGTGAATGTTTAACAGCGGTTTCCGGATGTTGTTGTTTACAATGGCAACCGATTTAATTAAACAGCAAGGCGTGCATTTCGCGAGGGAGGCACGGAGCTTCCGCACGTTCACACTATGTTGTGCCATGTAGCTACATTTTTTGGAGTAGAGTATCGTGTTTTTTGACAGAGCTTCGTGTTATATTAAATTTATATTTTCCAAGTATTGATTCGGCTGACTGATAGCTAACGCGCGAAAGGACACGCATTGTTTATGTAGATACAATTGAAATTTTCAGATTAAAGATTTCACGTGTCAATGCCATCTAAAACAAAATTTTTGTATTCGTTTTTTTAGGTATATATTTATACATGCTTGATAATATTTGAACTTACGATATGTTGCATATTTAATTGAGCCTTAATCATTATTATTGCCTGTAGTTTATGATAGTGATTTAAAAATGTTGAATTATACGTATATTAAAAATTTCCATAATCGTTTCGTTTTTGTCTGAGATTTTAGTTACGGAGATCATTAAAATTAAAGGCGATGTAATTTATATTTTTTCACAATTATTGCTTGGATGTATCTTGCTACATGCATAAAATAATTTAAATATCTTTCTTGCCAGTAAGAAAAATGCTAAAAAACTAATACTAAAATATGAATAATGGCATAACAACATACTAGCCACTATTATGTTAATAACCCCTTGTATCATTTCATTGGAGACAGTTATATACAATAGCTGTAATTGTCAAAATAATATGTTTATAATAGCAATATGTTTTAAATAATTTTATAACTGTGGACAATTATACACTGCTTTTATACGTATCACTGAGTCAATACAGATTTATTTATGTCAACTAATAAATATTACAGCATTCTTTGATTTAATATAATCAAATATATAATTCAAATTTAACAGAAGAAGAATTTAACTATCATGTGTCATATTTTAAAATATCTGAAGATAAATCGATGTATTACAGTATATTTTCTATTTAATATATAAATTCGGAAGATATTTATAAACACATACAAAATACTTCGTGAAGAAAGGATATTTTATGGTAAATATAAAATAAGATTCTTCACATTAGATGAGTTATATTATAAAATTATATGATCTCATAGCGAGAGAGGGAGAGAAAAAGAATGAGAGAGAGAGAGAGAGAGAGAGAGAGAGAGAAAGGAAGGAGGGGTAATTTTAGTAGAAAGAACGAAGAAGCTCTGATGCAGACAG
>NW_012130073.1:5807687-5812711 GCF_000143395.1 Atta cephalotes
AGAGAGAGAGAGAGAGAGAAGAGAGAGAGAGAGAGAGAGAGAGAGAGAGAGAGAGAAAGGGAAAGAGGGGGAATTTTTAGTGAAAAGAACGAAGAAGCTCTGATGCAGACAGCTCTTTCAATAATTCATTAACCACTTGTTTCGTTAACTACTTCTACGCAGACCGTGTGGTAGACTCTCTGAAAAGTGCTTTAATTTCCTCCGTCGACTTGTTACCGTCTTAAAACTTTAAGGCGCTCTCACCGTTAAGTGACACGCTTCATGGAAATACGACAGCGCGCGGAATTGCCATGAAATGTCTCAGACGTTTCGATTTCAAACTGGAGGAACTTTTGGTCCTTTAATCTGACGCTCTTAAAATATTATGTGAAACGTATTATCTTAAATTCACTATCCGCTATACTTGAAAGTAATGAAAAAGTAATATAATATACTCTATAGAGCAATAAAACTCGCAGTTAATAGCGTAAGTTAAGAGCAATAAGTAATGTTGATGCGGAGTTCGAGTAGTTCTCGTAAATTACCGAATTAAATTTATTAAATAAGTGAAGAAGAGAGCTATTCGGTCAAAATGGACCTTGGTGTCTAATAACTTTTGTATAAATTTTTCAGTTAATGCAAAATTTATGCAAAAATATTATTAGACAAGATCCACTTTGATTAAATGTAATTCTTTTCTTCACTTATTTATGTCGTTTACATATCAATTAACTTTTTTTTATTAAATTTATTAATATCATGTCGTTTATATATCAATTAACTTTTTTTTATTAAATTTATTAATATCATTGATTTATAAAAAAAATGTACACATACAATTTTCTCTCTACTTTTTCAATTTATTCAATTATTAAAATATATACGTGTGTAAATTTTTATAATAGCCGTAAAATTCTTCTATTCTCTATCTCATTTTAATATAAATTTTTTTTATCAAGCTTAAATATTTAATAATTAAATTCAAAAAGAATTAAAAGTATTAGCGGAAGCCAACTTGACTTCAATGTTTGCACTGTAAGCAACAGAAATTCGAGAATTCGTACTTGGCGGTTGAAGACCTGGCGAACTATATGCAGCACATGCATAAATGCCAGATTACGAGGCGCAGGAATTCGTGAGATAACGTCGTCCTTTCGGAGCCGTCAGCCGCCAGTTCGTACAACAGAATCGTACCAAGCATCGTATCTTCCACCTTGATACAGTTTTATTGCTGTCTCGAATCTGCGTCTACACGACTACTGCCATACACAACTTCTCGAACTATCGCTCACAAGCATGGTGCATTGTTTCGTACGAAAACAATGACATGTGCTTGCAAGATTATGTAAAGCCTAATGTAGACGGAGAAATCTTTCTAACGAGATTTCGGAAGATCTACATTATATTTTTGTGAAGCAAAAAGAAATAATTAAATTTACTTCAAATTAAACCGCCGAAGTTCGATATTAAGATTAAATATTAAAACTTAATAGTATAAAATATTAAATAATTAAAAATAAAATTTCTTTTGAAATGTAAATTATTTCCTGTATAAAATATTGGCATTTATTTAAATACTATAAAAATTAGAATATTTGAAACACTCGATAAATTTCTAATCTTGTTACATAATATATATTTTAGTTTAAATTATCTCATTTAAATGTGAATTACAATAGGTAATAATAGCTCTTATTATATATTGTTTTTGAATCGTTTTTTCATGATACTCAATTGTAGATATATTTTAAGTACTGCTCTATTTTAGAACATCCGCTCGCGGTTACGCCGAACGACTAAAAGTTCGCGGCTAACTTTTGCCCGCGTTCACGTACGGGTTGTTCGTTTAAGAATTACAGGGTCCATTTGCCGGTATTTCACGGGCGCAATCTAAGTAGGCACGCCCCGCCTAGGATTTATTAGAATTAGAAATCTGATGCTCCATGTGCGACTATGTTGTATATTAACATTAACGGTGCGAGTGTTACGGGCCATTTGTACTCGGAGTAGTGAATTACATAGAACGTGAGAAGCTTCCGTGTACGAATTATTAGTCTCATTATCGTATAGTTTACAGGTTTCACCATACGGCAAAATCTGTCCTGTAGTTACAGAATTAAAAATAAAGGAGATACTTCGAAAATAGAAGAGATACGTTAATTTCTATCGATTCATTTAGTTAGCAATTCAAATCTCTCGCTTCCTATATTCGTTAATTGCTTAATACTGCAAAATACAAAGCATTTACACTTCTGAATTATTTAGTATCTTTATCATAATATATTTCATATGAATGTTACACATGACTGAGTAAAATTATATTTTAATGACATAAAATAAAAGATTCTGCAAAAAATAATACATCATGATACGAATATAAAACTAATCTAAAATAAATTAATGAATTATTATATGAATATTATACATTTCTACATTTACAATATCCAAATTTACATGATAATATTAAAAATGTTCAGCATGTCATATTATAAATTGTTTTTTTGATCTACACATATGTAGAGAATAAAATAACGCAATGATTTTTGCTGCATATTTCGCTTTCGTAATAAAATTCTCCTATTCGTAAAGATATGCAACTATGTAATATTATTGCATACATTATATGGAATATATGTGTATGTGTCCTCTCTACAATGTCATAAAGTTATATTCTCATTTTTAAATAAATTTTATAATAATAAAATAAGTAAATAATAAAATTTTATATTAAATCTCTGTTTAGTTTAAATTCTCTTGCTTTTAGTAAGATACATTACTTTACAATGTTGAATTAATTATACAAAATCTATATACATTTATATATATATATATATATATATATATATAAAATATATATATTCGTGTATACACATGTTCGTATATATTGCATTCGCATAACTCATTGTTAGAGAGATTCCATTCATATGCAATACTATAATTTAATTAACTAGAGTTAATAATGTAAATATTCTTTAAGATACGTTAACTGTATATTCATAATATTAAACTGTAATTTTCCTGTAAAGATATCCAGATATATAATGTTAAGGAATGTTTATTAGTGATAAGGTTGACTTTTGCATTGTGATCGATTTTACTGACATCGAGATATACTGAGAGCGAGATACATGATAAGTATCTAGAATGGATACATGATATGTATCTAGAATGACGTGTATGTTTTTTTTCAGGATTTTTAACCATAAATGCCATATCTGAGAAATAATGACGATTGATGGTGGTTGCGCGACGCGTTCAGCTAGCTAACTTACTATACAATACTCGATGAGTTCACTTGCATTAGATATTATTTATTTAGTGTGGCGTCTTCTTTCTCTTCTTTTTTTATAAATTTTCAATTATATAATTAACATTTAAAAATAAAATAACCGGACTTTATAAACCTATTTAAACTTTGCGATTTTGTTTTCAATTTTTTGCTGAGTTTAAACTTGAAAACTGATCAGATTCAAAAAAGGAAACATTTTTAAATATAAGACATTTTCAATTATTTACACGAATAAAAATTTTTAAAAAGTAGCATTTAGATCACATTATATTAGTACACATATATATATATTCATTTTTTCATTAAAAAAAAAAGGAAAGCAAAATGATCCAATGTTACTTTCATAAGTTTATTAACATGATCTAGAAGAAAAAAATTTTTAAATCGATGTGTGTACATTCAGTATGCTTAGATTGGCTATTACTTCTACCTTATAAAGAGTTTCCTCTTTTTGGTTATAAACAAACGTTATGATGAAAATATAAAATAAAATATAAAATATAAAATAAATATTATATGTTGTAAACTACACTACACTACTACACAGTATAAAAATACAATCTAAAATAAAATAAACTGTATGGAAATTAATAATTTCTTCATAGTTTTAAGAAACAATTACTTAGCTACGAAATATTATATTACGACCACGATGGTCTACATTTTATTTTACTGACAATAACAGAATGAACAAACTAAGCAATAAACTGATGCAATCGAGTCCGACAGATAACCTGCACGATTTATTAGTGCTATCTGTTGAATTCAACGTGTAATTACCCACAAATAGCGAGTAAGGCATATTGGATACCAGGCCATATGGGGTCCTTATTTCAAACTATAAGCAAAAAATACAAATATTATTACATTTTCTTTAGAGCTCATTTATTGTAATTTTAACTAATAAGAAAGTTATAATCATACCAGTTATGTGAAAGGTTTATGATATAATAGACTCTTTAGTAACTCAGACAATGCTGCATAAAATTACCTTTCATTTTAAAAATTTAATTAGAAACTCGTACTTTCATTAAAAATTCTTTAAGAAGCATAAACTTATTTTAAGCTCTTTTTTTTATTAAAAATGAATAAAGTGATTATATATTTCTTAAAAGATGCTAAGGAAAAAGAATTATGTTAATATATAATTCGAGTACAAAAATTAATACAATTTTTAATAAATTAATTTTTCTTTTTATTTTCGAAATCATAAAAGATTTTTAGATATTGATTAAATAATTTTTAACTAATTTTTAACTAATCCCTAGCTTATGCGAGACATCGTGCTGCCTTAATTCGCATCGGCGAGCACTCGAGAACCGCGAATACCATCAAGAGAATAAACCACAAGTCGTCGAATTGATATTAAAATTAATGTTATATAGTTAAAGGCGAGAAACTTCCCGATTAATTCGGTAGATAACGCCCGCGAGGGCTTTTGCAGGGGTCGACGTTGGGGTAAGAGATAGCATTGCCGCGAACACGACGGTATCCAATTCGAACAATTCGGTTTTCCTTCGAGCTGGGACACGCGAAGGTCCTCTCTAACCCATCCGTCTCCCTTCTATTCTACACCCGGATAGAGAGAGAGAGAGAGAGAGGAGGGGGAGGGGGGAGGAGAGAGAGAGAGAGAGAGAGAGAAGAAGAAGAGAAGAAAGAAAGAAGAAAGAAGAACGACCGTACTACAACGAAGGTAAGTTAGTACGTTACGTTAGTAGTTCGCGTACTTACTACCGTACGTTAACGTTTCGTTCGT
>NW_012130073.1:5812731-5818523 GCF_000143395.1 Atta cephalotes
TCCTCCCTCGTGTCGTCGTCGCGTAGTCACGGAGGGGNGGGGGAAGGGGAGGAGAGAGAGAGAGAGAGAGAAAGAAAGAGAGAAAAAGAAAGAACGAAAGAGACCCGATTCACAAGGGAATTATCGGTACTTGATTGCGCTTAATCCGCGAAGTTTTCTCGTTTGACTTACCCGTTTCGCGACTCCGCCTTGTTGGCTACCGTCGTGCGCAATTCACAGTCGGACATCCACTGAACGAAAAATGCGCACTAATGCCACCTCACAAACGCAAAGAAGAAAAATTCATATCAAACGTGAAAAGTCGAATGCTGAATCTCGTGCTAACGACGCCCGTTCGTAGAATATGTTTGCTCACTTCCGGCGTCGTTCTCGCATCCTTCCTTTTATCTCTCCTCTTTTCCTTTGCCGTTTTCTCTTTCTTCATCCCTATCGTCCTACTCTCGCCTCTGCCTTCTTTATCTTCAACACTCTTAGAGAAGAAACGTTACTACACGCAGGCTCGAGAGGCGAGGACGTACCTCTAACGGCTTACACTAATCCCAGGCTGCCTCAACAGCCTGGAGAATTATTTCCATTCCGTTTCCCTATTCCTCTAGCAACTAGCGTTATCAAAGCGTGTATGCACCGTAGCGCAGTTTGTTTAAAGGTAGAGTTGTGGTTTCCAGCATTAATTTCGGAAACAATGAGTAACCTAATACAATCTTTTCCATTAAGCGTGGAGTGAGAACAGCGGAATTTTGAAAAGACCGTGAAAAACCGTGAAAATTTGATTTTTTATTTTGATCTTTGTAACACAACTAATATACACGATACTATCTACTAATATACACGATATATAATTTGTTCATTTCTATGAAGTCTAAATAAATAATTAATCTTGAAAAATTTTTATTTACGTTCTATTTGTTAATAATGGGTATAAAAAGCAGGTATAAAAAGCAGTAAAATGACAATACAAATGTACAACTAAATAATAGTATCAAAATGATTAAATAATATATTTTAGTTTTAATTAAATAAGATATTTTTATATAGATATTTATTTTTAAAATATAAATACAGTAATATTTGGAAAAAAAACATAAAAGTAAAAGCAAAAGTTTAAAGAAAACGTATTTAAAGTTTTCTTGGTCCCTTAGGCTTTCTAAGAAGCTCTTTGATGTGTCAGAAAGAAGTATGATTTTATTCAGTGATGTATCTATCATCAAATATATATTTTTATTTTATAGTTCTTAATATTCCATTTATGGTATACTGTATAGAATTATATTGTAATTGTAAAATATATGTGTATGTAACTATGTATGTATGTAACTATTAAACTTAAAGAGATAAATGTATTCTAAACAAGCAAATAATTTTTTTTTATCATATTCAATAAATATCAATACTATTATGACTATGCATAAGATTGCAACATCTTTCTTCTCTCTCATATCTGAAATAAAAATTTTTAATTCTCCATACATAATATTATAAGTCATATTTTTTATTCTTTCAAACTTAATAGATTGTGGTAAATATAATAACACACTAAAAAATATATGTATATTTGTATGTATTTATAATACCTACAAGGATTCTTTTTAAATTCATATTCTTGTTTATTATATACCGCTTTTAATTCAATTGAGTTACTTTTCTAACTTGACTTCTTACAAAGCATAAACCGATCTTGAACAAAAAGAACATAAGAGAGACTATAAGAAATAATGTTTCATGCGATCCGTTTGAAAGTACCTTTGGATTTCCTGCTCAATGAGACAGAACGAAGATATCCGGCAAATTACAATTGTCTCTCTGTGACTAGTAAAAATACGAAAGAGGCAACTATGTGGAAGATTCATGCGTGCAAGCTTTGTCAATTGAAGATATTTCTTCTGCTATATTCAATTTTTATCATCGGTTTGTATGTAAAAGTCTGCATTTCATAATATGAACACGTATAACGCAAATCCTCTTGCATTGTAAAAGACTTAAAGCAGTGATGGATAAATGAATCATATGTAAAGTGTATTGTGTATCAGACCACGAATAATCTCTAAACTTGACATCGCGAGAGAATAATATACGAGACGATAAACGAGATAACATAACACATTCACATAACACGTTTCAAAGATACTTTCAGTCCTTCCATACAATGAGAGAGAGAATGAGAATGTCCGGGAAATCACAATTGTCGCTGTGACTAGTAAAGATACGAAAGAGACAGGCACGTGGAAGCCAGGACGCATGCGTGTCGTGTTGCTCCTGCTGGACTCCATAGGACAAGTCAGTCTGCATCTAGACTCCGGCTCGCGTAGGTTTTGTACCAGTGCGTGTACGTGACGAAAATTGAACGATAATTAAAGAAAAATTCATGAGATTAATAAATATGACAATAATCACTGCTGTTTTCGTCCCCTGGACCGTGTGGATCTTCGTTACATTGGTGCATTCATCCGAAGGTAAGTGTTCATCTTTATTCGTATTTTTCTTCAAAGACAATTTCCTAGCTATACATTTATTAAGGAATTAATTATCATAAATGTTTCGTGTCTGAATCTTCTTATTGTAAAAGTAATAGAATCGTTTAATTTCAAAAGGAAGTATCTCAAACGTCAAATTACGCTACATATTTTAAACTTTACATAACATCAGCGAAAACTGAAGTGTTAAACTTGTGATGCGAAAGAAAAACCCGAGTACATTTAGTGAAATGCATAAGAGAACCACGATATCCGAATGCAAGCTCTTCGTATATACCATCCATTATGGTTATACCATAAATCTGACTTAACTCGACATGCCATTTTGCGAAACTTTCTTCATAAAGTCATGCCACCATTTCAGTATTTTTTAATGCTTTTTATTGTGTTGTTCTAGTTTCGCAATATTGTAGGAGATATTCAAGTGTATGCAATTTTTCTCTCAGATTGTTCTTCCTTGAACAACGTGATTAAACTTTACATTACTGCGTATATTATAAAATTGGTGTATTATAAAGAAGAATGGAATATCATTATTAAGATATATTTCCTAATTAATACATATTTAATGTAATTGAAAGAATTTCGTATTTTTGTCTTAGTGATGTGATAAAAATTATTTGAAGATATGTGAACTGATGATAAAATATTTTAAAGTAAATTTACCAAATGTATAACAAAAAATTCATGTATATGTTAAACTATGCAAAAAATAAATTAAACGTTAATACTTATTAACAGTCACAAAAATGGAATTATTAGAAATTCGGATGCTTTAGTAAATTTCCTAGCATACAAAACAAAGACTTAAATAACGATAAAACCACGTACATGGTTAAATGAGAATTTGTGGAGTGCACATGGTGGCGTGACACAGAAGTATTATCCGCAGGGAAACGGAAAAAGCCTCGAATTTATGGAAGTGCTAATTGGTATTGTTAGCGGAACCGAGCGCCAATAATGGAAGTCGCTATAAAATGACACGAAAAGATGGTAGAAATAAAGATAAATCGATGATTTATCGAATAAAAGATTGGGTGGGCATGACTATTGGCCATTTTACATTTTTAAAGATGGAAAGAACAATGCGGATGAAAAGAACAAGTAAATCGTGAATAGCCTGGATCAATATTGTATATATATATATATTGTACACAGGTACCAGACGGTACGAAGCAGTGGATTTAAGATGCACGAACCATATGTTGGTTTACATTAATTCCATTATTCCAAAATAAAAATCTAGAATTTTTTACTCTTAAATATCACGAGGCGATAAATTTCTAATAATACTAAAATGTTACAAGTTCTGTATTATTAGTATTGTTATCTACTTTAAACATTTATTTTCCTTACAGAATTAGAACATGGAGAATTACTGATTGATTAGAGTGAATAATAATTAGATTATAATATCATTATTATAGTGTATTATAGAATTTTATTAATTTTAGAATTTTATAGCAGTAATTATATGATGATAATAAATCATTAAGTTGTATTAATGTTTTATTTATATTAATGTTATTTATATTAATGTCCAAAAATAGTTTTTAGTCCAAAAATAATTTAAGAATGCAGATACATTATCAACGTATGTGTGAATGAAATATCACAGTTGATGTTCCAATTAAGAGAATCAAATAAAAATTTCAAGAAGAGAGAATCATAAAAAGGAACTTAATATTAAATATTTAATATTTAATACAGTAAATATTATATTTGAATACAGTAAATATTTTGTGACAATTGAAATTTAATACCTTTCAACAATACTAATAATATACAAGTTACTGGAAGTATATAATGTACTTCTAATGTGTAATTATGGAAATACAAATAATACATATATGATTTGACGAAGAAATATAAGTTATCTGGAAAATGAGATAAAACGAATACTTTACTTGGTATTCTTTCTAATCAGTAATTAATCCAGAATTTCAGACGTATAACAATCGTCATTTAATATCATTATCCAGTGACTACCAGGAAAATAAAAATTAAGATTTGAAGAAAGAGAGAAAAGAAAGAGGGAGGAAGAGGGAGAGGGAGAGGGAGAGAGAGAGAGAGAGAGCGATTAATGTCTGATTCTTAGTATTGCCTTCGATTTCTCTTGGGACAAGCCTCTAGAGAATCAGTGACACACGGTCGACGAATTGTCAAGATAGAGTAACGCTGGAGGGTTATCAAGACATGTAGCATAGGAACGACGCCAATTCAATGTATAAAATGCTAAACAATAAATCAAATATAAGATAAGATGTACAAAAGATATGTAAGATATACAAAATTAATACAAATTGTTCCTTACTTATAATCTATTTACAATTATTTTCTAATAGAAAATTCTTTCTCTCGTTCTATTGCTTAATAATATTCTTTCCAGTTTTATCTGTATCTGTAAAATATACCATATATATCTTTTATACATAATATTTGTGAATAGTACCTTGATTATATGCAAATACTAATACATTCAAATCTACAGAAACATGTACACCTATTTATTAATCACTGAGTTCTTTAGAATAATATCAATTTGAATACAGGATGCATTACTACCGTGCATTATTATTTAAGCGATGAGCGTATATTGCACAAAATATAGTTTGCTTTAAAGCAATATTTGCGTGATATATGATTTTGCAATGCCGTAATAAATGGAAACAAAATTGGACGTGAAATAAATCGCGAATTTAATGTTTTGCAGTCTACACCGTAGAGTGATTACGTGATATGCAATTATTTCCCGATAACCGTGTCCGGACGGAAGGAAATATAAATGGCAGCGTGATATTTTATGTCATAATTTCCATTAGGATATCTATTAAAATGCTGCGCGTTTGCATTCAGATAGATAAAAGAATAACTGTCTACAAAATACTTCTAAAATTGCATTGCATTTAAACGTTATCGATTTAAATGTTTCTAGCTTGTGTCAAACACCATATAGCGATCATTAATCGTAATTATTAACGCATGCAACCTTAATCGTCTTATCGAAATGCTGTATCATTGTCGATCATGTCTGTTTCCTTGTGCATGTAATTGACACTTAGAATTGGAATGTTCATATCAATGATTTCAAAATAAAGTAACGATTGAAGCTTATATGTTTCCATTAACAGGCGCATTGCACCTGTAATCAATCTTCTACATTCTGCTTCGTGAAGCGACATAAACGTGTAATTACCCGAGGTTACTGGTAAAAACAAAATAAATGAGAAAGTAAGAAATCATCATGTTGATAAGAAGTAATAGGAAATACTACACTTATATATATATATATATATATATATATATATATATATATATATA
>NW_012130073.1:5818787-5826697 GCF_000143395.1 Atta cephalotes
TATATATATCAAACTACAAAGATGTTTAAGAAAAAGTTAAATTTAAAAATATTTTAATGCTTCTATTAAAATTATTAAAATTTAAATCTTTTCTAACTTGGGACTAACGGATATCAAAATAACTTGTTTGTTGTAAAAGTCTGATAATAATATAAATATCTAATATCTGAATATATAAAATGTTTCAGATATTGCAGATAAAATAAAAAAAGAATTTTGTTAGTTAAAAAAATCAAAAAAGTTGCTGCCAAAACAATTCTAAATCAAAAATTAATATCGAAAAACAATTGGTTCTAAAATCAATAATGTAATGGTAATAATATTTAAGTACAACGTTTGAGTTTTTACATACGTTTGTATACATGCATGTACTGCACTACGAGAGTAGTAATTAAGGTCTTCTCATAGTTACCACTTTATCGCAACAAAACGGGCAGAGATTAATGAAATATTCGCGTTGTATTGTTAAGAAAGATTTACTTTCATGTAATCGAAAAACTCGTAGATTGCAAGACATTCGTGTAAGGTAATTTCTTATTTAGTGACCCCAATCTGCCTAAAGAATGCAGAAAATGTAAGGCAGCTGTGCATATCCAGTCAGCAACAGCTTCAAACTTCATGTCACGGGCAGGCCTGCTAATTATTCGCCAGCACGCGAATGAGAGAAATTCCTTTCTCTTTCTCGGCGGCCAGCGTGTGCATACGATGCAAGCACGCAATGTTATACAACGCGGGGCAATTTCCATTATGCAACACGCCTCTGTTATGCAAATAGAGACGCGTGTCTGAGCGGACGATCTCTTATGTGATGTTCGGTGCTCGGGCGCTTCTGAACATTGTTGAAAATTTAACTTGGCGAGTTGACGCGAACGTATCAGGACGCGCAGTTGCGCCGACGTGTGACGTCCTTTTTTTCTCATCGGTCCGTTGCATGTCCGATGAAATCCCGATGGACGATGGCTCATTCTCGAACAAAGTTGAGCTTACGAGCGACGCATGATACAACATTAAATATTTGATCGATTTATTAATACCGTATTAAGTCAGCTTGTAGGCTTATAAATATTATTTATAATAAGTTACTTATAATTTATTTTCTTAATTAATGGCACCAAAGAGATCTATAGATATATATATTGACATTTAACATATATATATATCAATAAAAATTACCTTCAATATTGGATTTATGAGCTTAAATTACTTATTAGATAGCATCTTACTAAATATTAGGTAGTTTTTTAATGCCATCTAAATTAGGTATGGGAAAAACGCCACGAACTTTTTCTCATACCTAATATATTATAATTTACAACATATCCATAGAAATACAATAGCGTATTTAATAAATTTTCATAAATCATCAGAATTACGGCATACTCTTCCACGGGTACTTTCTATACAGAAATTATGCATTTCACGGATTATCTCCATATCCAATTCCATTCTTAGGGCATTCTAATAACAAACAATAATATCTATATAGAATTATGGCAAATTATTATGAAATACTTTCTATCGCGAGCTTGAATCCGTTTATAAAGATAATACGTATATATGTTATATACGTATATACGTGATTACGTAAAAATAATATAGTATATACTATATCATATATATATATATCGCATATTTAAATTTTTTACTAGATTTATTATAAACAATATCGTAGAAATTACTAATCATCATTAGTTTATAATAAGTCTAGTGAAAGAATTTATATGTAACAAAAATACAGATGTTAATCGTGAGTAACCAAAGCATAATTAAATTTTTATAAATATTCTTATCATTAATAATTAATAAATTTTACGAGGTGCTCCTATATTTAGATCTATATTTTGAAATATCGATTATTTCAAAATTATTCGCGATGGTACGATTTTAAAACTTTTGAATTGCGCATGCAGTAGCGGATTTGTTACTTCATAAAAATTTCAAGGCGATCGATTGAACGAAGGGTCACGACACATAGATACGTCCGAGCTGTAATCGAAAGTTTCGGATCCTCTTACGAAAATAAAATCTTGTTGCAAAAGATCGTAGAGCTTTGAAGGAGTTACATTTGATACGTGCACCTACGCATACATACGAATGTGCGATAACTATTTATACGGTAATATTTTTCCTTTAGTAGTTACAATTATAATATATTAAAGATACGAGTATTATTTCTTTACTGCGAATACATGTTTATAACTATATTGATGACTATTTGTTACTTCCAAAGTATGTATAAGTATATCTATGTTTATAAAACATTCTTAATAGAATTATACGAAACGAATTATAGAGAAAATTATGAAAAATATCTTCTGTATGAGCTTGTTTCGCGGCGAAATCAACAGATGCGATCAGAAAATTAACTTGGAAAACTTTTCCAATGGTTAAAGTAGTGGTGCGCATTCGGGGAAATTATTATCAATGTACACACCTCACCGGAAACTCTATGGAATCGAACGGTCGTTAAAGTTAAATTGGCTCGCTAATTAATTTCCACGCGGTTGCCTGTCCAATCGCCAATCGGCTCGTGTTCCTCGTATACCATGGAACCTCCATTTCTGCCTTGGACATTGTTTTCAAAATTACCTTGTAATCGACATTATATAATATCTATAATAAATAAAAATCGCATGTTCTATTGATTTTTATTGTGTGATTTAATCTCATTTTAGTATATATCTATTATCTACGCGTTACACATTTCTGAAAGTACAATGCCTAAATCGATGTGAGAAAACGCAAAAGCAAGGCATAGCAAAGCATAATGTACGAAAAAATATATTATGTGCAGTCTTTTTTAATAACTTCGTTTTTCGAAAAATCAATAATTGTGAATAATACATAAACTATAAAGTCTATAGAGTGAATAGTACTTAATTGTCTTCAAGAGAAATATTTTTATTCTAATAATTAAGACCTCACTTATCCATATAAAAATAATTATTCTAATAAAGAGAGATTTTTAATCGTCTTTCCATTCAACATTAAAATGTCTTTCATTTGTGAAACAAAAGTACGTAAAGCATCAAACGTGAATATATCGGTTTCCAATTGTAGAATACTTTTGAGTGGAGATCGGAAGGTGGGAAAGGCGGCTGTGTTTTCTCGATAGGTCTGAATTTTTATAAAAATTCTCAGGAGGTCAGTTCTCAGGACGAGTTGTGCGAACTTTACAAGGTTGGAGCGACAAGGATGTGATTGTGCACGGGAAGGAGGACAATTCGAGGAACCTATCTGGCTACCATCAGCCACCGCAAAGTGTAAAACGTCAGCTGCAAGCGCTGTTTTGCGCACGTCCAGATTGCCGACACGGCCGCAACCACCGACACCGATTCTGTCTCTACAGTTCTAGTGCGTTTTCATGCACCGATACTTGTACCGCTTTTAAAAGCCTACAAAGAGCAGAGACATTTCCTTCGCATATCGCGTTAAAAAAGATTGAACTAGATGAGATAAATCGATTCGCAATACTTTCAAATTCAATAATTCTTTTCAAGATTCCTAGAATGATCAATCCTTTGTAAGAGATATAAAAGTTTAAATTATTAAAAGCAGGAAAATGTACGATATGTAGCTTTCTATTTCAAAGTTTAATGTTTAAGTTTTTATAAAAAATTCGAGTTTGTATAAAATTGTGATATTAATAATTTATTATTATTATTAATAATTAAATAAATTATTTTACATCATCAATAAAACTAACTTACTTTGTCATAAAAATTGATTCTTTGTCTTAAAAATATAAAAATCATAATGAGTTAATAATTTTTTAAATAACAAAAGTTTAATTCCAAATACAGTAATATTTTACAAACTTTTATCATCTATAAATGACTTCCTATTTATTATCTAAATGGCTTTTATTATCTATATATGACTTCCTTCCTATGAATTACATATCAACACGCATCAACGCATACATACAAATGCACGACTAGAAGGATGAATCTTTTGGTAACCTCGGAAACGGAAACTCGCTTTGCTCTCGGAGCCATTGTTCTTAGCGCGAAAGAGAACGCATAAACATTGTACGTGGTGAATCGAGCTTTTCTGTAATACGAATTTCGAGTATATTCAGCAGAAACGAAATGTAAGATTTTAACGTTAACGAGCGAAGACTGTTATCTTATCTAGATGCAATATTATACTATTACGATGCGCACAGCATTTCCTTCTATATCTCTTACAATTGCGCTAGCTCTTTAAAGAATTCAGAATCAGAGCAACCAATTCTATAATTCTATAATACAAGCTCTTTTCTTAAATATTTGAGAAAACTAAAATTTCTATTATCACAGTTAATTTGTTTATTCTAAAAATAATATGAGATATTAATTTACAACCTTTAATTCATTATTCTTCATAAGAGGAATAATGATCTACAATAAGATGTACCGCAACTTTATCTCGACTCTTTATTTTTTATTTCTCATTCACTTTTGATTTTGTATAATTGAAAATGTAAAATATACTATTATATATACATCTTTTATTAGATTTATTATTTAATTAGAGCGATTCTCTGACTTGGAATGTCTTACATACAAAGTATTAATGTCGAAGATGTCAACTCTTCCAGATTTTCAGCTTCTTAGAGATCATCGTCAAAGTTTACGAAACTTGTCGAATCTTCATGGGAACGTTGTTAACTTGTCACCAGAATTTTATCTTTTTTTAATCAAGTATCACATGACATAATTCAAACTCTAAATATATCGTTTGCATCATATTTTTAATCTTTAACATTACAAAATCAGAAAATTATAGTAGAATGCAGCTTCTTATCGGATGTCTATAGTTAGATTTTGAAAATCGAAGGACTTGTAATTATGCGCATCGATATTGAGTTGTATTTGGTTAGTATATAATAAGAAAAGATATATTTCTCAGAGAAATGTACTATATTTCTTGAGAAAGGAATGTCGTGCTTCTCGATAAGTAACAGCGTAGCACGAAATTTAAGCTATTACTCGAGCTTTCTCGGAAGAAAATTTATCTTCTTAACAGTAAATTTTTTTTACTTTTTAATGACAGAATACGATGCAACTAAGTATAATAATTACTATTTCATTGCATGTTCGTGCAATGAACTCTAACTTACATACAACAAATAGAAAATAGTTGCAATCATCTTTTTATGGCATTTTATAAGCTAGTATTAAAATTATTATCAATAAAATTTGTTACATTATCATTTATAGGTATAATTAAAAAATATATATATGTATACAAATCAGTAGATTTTTTTACATAAGAAATATATTTTTATATTCACTAGAAATCATTTATATGCCAACTTTTACAAGAAGACGAAAAGATTAAACTGCATGCGTATTATAAGCTACTTTTACGAGGGAAAGATAAACTAGGATATCTTAATAGAACTTTCGCAAAGAGATTACAGTATTAAATAAGTTATCGAATTTTGCATCTTGAATGATAATGCGCCGTGTATCAGATTACGTTTTTTGTTGCTGAAAGCGGTATTATCACGTAATACACTTTCTGGCTTCTTTATCTAGCTGTGTTCTTTTTCTGCCGTTCAGTTATCGTCATCATTGTTCAAATTCCGGTGTAATGACACCGTGTAACGTGTGCGACTGCTGTTTCATGATGACAAGAGCTCAAAGTTTCCCTCGTGACACGTGACACAGCTATGCAACCATGGTGCGCGTATTCATTATGTGCTTCATAGTGACGACAGTGGGGCGAGAGGAAATTATGCCTTGTGTCTCCTTACGCTCCAATACCTCAATGAGTGCCAGGGCATACTTATGTGACGTATAGAAAACGAATAGCTGTTACTGTACGGCGTACGATGAATTAACAGCCGTTACGATCTCGCTTGCAATCGTATCATCTATAGTATCTCGTGTCTATTTCGAGCGTACCGTCATGCTTTTTGGAGAACATTCGACCTCATGCCTGCCGTCCTTTACTTTTAGGGATCCGTCAGTCCAGCTGTCTGCTGACCGGTCTCTCTCCTCTTTTCTTCTCTCTCTATTTGATTGTTCTCTTCTTCCGGTCTCGATCTCCCCTTGACACCGCTGCCGTTACTCTTTCGCCTATCGCCGTACGAGACGTTAATCACCCAGCAAGAAGATCGATCAGCGATTAATGAGAAACGTCGACGATGTAGAGGTGGAAATTTACACGGTCCGTTCCATCGTTGCGAGTAGGGTATCGTGATCGATTCAGTATCCTTGGCACCTTCCGGAGTACGAAGCGCTTGAGAAGCGTAAAGGAAAGTTAGGCGCGGTAAATTAGGAGTATTAGAAAAAAACTTCCATTATTATAATTTATGTTAATTTTCAAGGTCGAGAACTTCTTAATAAAACATGCGAAACTGCTTTGACAGAAATGTCAAGAAGTACCGTATCCACCAACGACGGGACACATCCCAAAGTTTCACGGTCTGTCAGTATTCGCGAGTAGAAACTGTTTGACATTTCGATGAACTTTTCCCACTCCCTCTATTACGGTAGATACACCCGAAGTTTACCCGCAATCCTAATGTTACAATAACATTTAATGGTATCTTATCGCACAAATGAATGTTTAACAGAATTCGAATCTGACCACGCAATGCATAACGCGTGAAAAGCATTGTTGCGCAAATTAAAGGCCGTACCAATGCTGAATAAGCTTGATTTGCGAGAAGCAACGGGATACTGAACGGGATACTGAATCAACTAAAATGAGCGAACTGTTTAGTAACAGCAAACAAAGGTATTGTGGTCCATGTTTATCAGTTCATTATTAGATATTAGGAAACATTAGCGGAAAGACAAATCATTGCCGTTAATTAACGCGGTTATGTTATTAAGTATGTTTACGACATACATACGCACTATGCACAAGAAACTTTACTATGGACTTGTATTATTGCGTACACAGTCCACTAATTATTAGCGTATAATTGGTTGTTGTACTGTTTTACGTGATATCACGTTGTTTCAAAGCACAATACTTTACCAATAATTGCGTACTTAAGCTACATCGCGGTTAAAATTGAGAAATTAATAATAATTAAGTTTATTCAAGTATTTAATATGCGTTCTGAAATTAATTGTAATAACATTTTTAATAAAATTATATTGTATATACTGTAATATACAATGTAATATATAATGTAATTAATGTAGTTATAGATAATGTAATATAACTGCTAATACCTTTAAATTAATTTTTTTTCTGAAATCTGTAATTTCGAATTATAGAAATGAATAGATAGAATGGAAAGATTCAGATTTCACGCCATTTTAGATTAAAGACCGCACGATGATTATAGGTAGAAACTTTCTCGTGATATCTTGCTCTTCTTTTAGAGCCGAAAGATCCTGCGAACGACTTTCTTACTAACGACCGATTTGAAACGATTGCTTCATCGTCCACTTCTACGACTATGAATGGGTTACCTAGAAGAAGACAAAAGTCGCCATTTTCTCAACTCTGCTCTGAATGACATTCGGAACACTGAGAAGACTAGTCAGCCGTATTTTCTATACGACGTTAGATAATCTATTTTTAAGATCATTTAAGTATCTCAAAGTTACGTACTGTAAAACATTTTCGATTAATAATAAAAATCTAATTAAATTCTCCTGTCACAGGATTATAATCTCAGATTTAATATAAATGATAGAAACAACTTTCTACTTCTTACTAGAAAAACATTTAAACTAATGTTTTAGCTATACTTAAAGTTATCTACAGATTATAGTTATTTACGGAAATATAATAGAAAATAAATAGAAAATATATGTAATTATATATATATATATATATATATATATATATATATATATATATATATATATATATAATAATAATATACTATACTCTTATTTATTTATATAATTATTATTACTTCTACTCGTGTACTTCTACTAATAAATTAAAATAAA
>NW_012130073.1:5826717-5828233 GCF_000143395.1 Atta cephalotes
TTAAGTAATAATAATAAATAAACTAAAGTAATAATATATATATATATATATATATATATATATATATATATATATATATATATATAGAGTATATAGTAACATAATAATCAGATCTCATTTTTTATGAATTATATTATTTCGTTACCATCGCGTTATCTCATGTAATAAAAAAATCATCAATATCATCTGTATCAGTCTCAAATATGATAAATTAAATTTATGATGGGTATTATTTCGTGTGAGATACATAATAGCAACCATTTCTCTGATGCCCTCGATCTAACAATACTTGGTATTGATCTTGCTATGCAAATATCGGACGCGAACGATAGGAAAACTTCTTCACTTTGCCCCATCCCTGCGGAAAATGTTGTTCCTGCCGCTGGAAATACTCCGATCCATTGCGTGCCTGCTTCTGTTCGGCTTCGACTCCGCGTTGGACGTCGATTTCCCGTTAAGTTACTTTTGAAGATAGATTATTGGCTAGGATACAGAAGCAGATATCAGCTCTTGGATATCGGAATATTCTTGGCAAATGCGCATACTATGTCTTATTCTTCCATACGGACTTTTTGTTTCCTCGTTTGTGAACGAGCACTTCTTTAGTATATTAAAATTGCTATCATGATATCAATTTGATAGATTATTCCACAAATAGTATTCAGTTTTTATAAACATTTTTAATTAATTATTATAAGTAGATAAAGATGAATATAATTTCACACGAGTTAAGCTTTTGCATTCTTTTTCTTTAATTGATTAATTTCTCAAATATAATTTTTTGGCATATTTTTTATAAAGAATTAATCAAATAAGAAATTATTGACATACTAAATTCATTAATAAGTCATATGCGTTTATAATATGTACTTGCATAAAGTAATGTACATAAATTTGGATTAAACTTTACACCTAAACATGTTTTAGCGGCTAACCGTACGTTACTTACAGGATTACCTCGTACATCCGTCAGCCAGCAGTTAGCTCTCGCAACTTATTTTAGTCCAATAAGTTGTGGTCTATTTTCTCTGGAGTATATATAAATTACGCATACGAAGCAGCAAAAGGAGCAAGATCGGATTGCGCAGTTAAAGACGCATTGTAATGTAGAGAGGAAATGAAGGAAAAGTAGGAAAAGGGGACAAGAAGAGAAGGCGCAAACAGCGCTACGCATAGCAGGACTCGGATTGCCACGTTGGCTGTTGTTCAAACAGTCTATCCGACAATAAAAAGCGATGCACGTCTTTGCTGGGGAAATCCCCTCGTTTCCGCGAGGTTCAAAGAGGGAGACCCTCGAACGTGTGGGCGGGGGCGAGTACAGGGTAAGAAACAAGCAGAAAGCTCGACGACCCGCGCCCATCGTCGGAGCTTTCCGCTCTCTCGCTCACTGTATCTTCCCCAACTTACTCGTGTTTCTATCTTATTTCTTCCTATATTAAACTCTCTCTCTCTCTCCTCCCCTCTCTCTCTCTCTCTCTCTCTCTCTCTCTCTCTCTCTCTCTCTCTCTCTCTCTCT
>NW_012130073.1:5829067-5889678 GCF_000143395.1 Atta cephalotes
AACTACTCTCTCTCTCTCTCCCCTCCCTCCTCTCTCTCTCTCTCTCTCTCTCTCTCACTCAATGGCTCTCTTCACCCTCAAGCGACTCGTTTCACGAGTGGTCGAAGGAAGAAATGTGTTTGTGTTTGGACTCTCGCCAGATAATCTGTGGCAATAAATTTCTGTGTGTATAGTGTCATGTGATTGGTTTTATCTCTCGTGCCATGGCACTCACGCCAGGCTCGTTGCCCGACGTATATCTAACCTTTTACCTCGATTCGTGGCGAAAAGTACGATAGATAACCGGAAGGATGATACGGCATACTAGAGAATGGTCGTTGTACTCGAGAAGAGTGGATAGGTGGCTACCTACCCAAGAAATCAACCTCTAATTCGTTTACCACGTAGGAATCTACCGTGAACCGTAGGTTTCTCTTTACCACCCGTACCGTACGAGTGTATGCCTTGAATTGTAAGCGAGCTCATCTTATGCCTCGGGGTGTCGGAGGCAGTTTCAAGTTAAGAACGTCTCGTACGTTTTGTATACGGCGTTTATCCTCCCTCATCCAAGCCGCTGAAGAAGCTTCCCTTGCTCTTATAACTTTTGAGCATCAGCATTCACTAGTGTCGTCACACGTGAATAGCTGAGATACCAGGGAACGTATCAGCTGCTACGGTTGTTTATGCAATATATCGGATGTTTCATAAAGTTCGCAACAAACTTCGCGGCTTTAACTATATTCCTTGATGAATTTGTAACCGAATTTTCTTTCAACATTAAAGTATAATTACTGTGTTCTTTATCGATTTATTGTATGTATATAGTTATTAAAGAAATTGTTTATGGTATGCATTAATGTATATAGCTTAACCTTGCTGGTCTATTCGCATCTATTTTATCCAAAATATAATTTAGTTCCTTACTATTTTATTAAAATTATTTCTTAATATTTTATTTAAAAACTTTTTTCTCTGGTATTTGATGATTTTGATTGCTTCGTCGGCTATCAATTACAACAATCAAAAGATATTCTAATTTACATATATTTTTGAAACTAAAGTTTTTTTCTTTTTGTTGTATATTTCACTAATTTCATTAATTTTTTTTTAATAAAAAAACTGTATAATACAAAATCCAAATCTGTAAATGAAGAAAAGTTTTAATAAATATATTAAAAATTATATTCAAAAACATAAGCAAAAATTTTATAGACAAGTTTTATAGACAAGTGCGAACTAAAATGTTCATTTAGATCCAAAAGGTTCAATACTATCGAGAGTTAATATAAGATCTCTTTTCTGTAAAAATTTTTTATTTTTTAAAGCTTTTTAATCTTATTGATCCATAATTGTATAATAAATTTAAATAGATTAAGAAAGTTAAAAGTCCGAAAAAGACGTCTGCTCACATATTTTCGATAAGTATTGGATTCGTGAAATTCTTATCTCTATAATTACAAGTAATTGCTGTGTATTCATTTGATACTGGAAATGCTTGTTGAAAAACGTACCGATGTAATCAACATATTTTTTCTCTTCTATGACTATCCCCTACATTTTCCAGAAAATGTGTTACGTACTTCTGGAAGGCGATATGTCTTACGTTACGTATGCAACATGCGATTTAGCTATTCTGCAGAAACCAGGGCTCACCTCTAGAATTCCTTTACAATGCAACCACACTGAGGTAACATCGAAAAACGGCCTGTTGCATATGACTATGAAATATATCAGCCGGTGTAAGAAGTATGTTATATCTGAAGATGAAGCATTTTTACAACGAGAATTGAAACTGTTATTTCCTGACGTATCCGCACAAAATAAATTTGTATCGCAATTATGTTATTATTACATAAAAATTCCTTATATTGGCTAATAATTTGAAAATTTTAGGTAAAGACAATATTATAAAGATAATATTATACATATTTATTTTAAATATGTGTACATTATAAATTAATCAGATTATATTAGTAAATTTTAGACTTGCGATATCTTTATATAGTTTCCTTCAAAAATAACAAAACTTAAAAAAAATCAAGTTTTTCCAACTTAATAATAGGAACTTGATTAACCAAATAATATCGACAAAAAGATTATACTCTTAGAAGCATGATTGCCATTTTTGTTTCACAATCCTTAAAAAAAAACTATTCTTTTTAAGGTGTGATAATTTTGATATCTATGAATAATTCATCAAAATGATACAATTTAAAATATCATCAACAGTTTATATTCAACTAGATATTAGCTAAATTTAAAATAAAAAAAATTGTTTCCTCAACGAGGAACGATTCTCTTTTGAATGCCGTTGGTCTCATTTCGATATCTCAAAAAATTGGCTAAGTTCACTATATAGGGGTCGCGCAAAAATTGAAACGCGCTGTATCTCCGAACCCTTTGAGGTAATAACAAACGAAATTTTTTACTTTTTGTTTACTGTTTGAGGTACAAACGAAATAATGATCAGTACAAACAAGTACAAATGGCCTACGGTATTAATTTTTATTTTTGATAAAGTTGAGCGCCAGGTTCACATCGGTTCACTTTTGCAGAAGGTATTACAATTTCTTTGAAACGACATAAATGCTATTTCGTGAACAATGAAGTTAAGATAGTTTACCTTTCATGATTGATAGAATAATCCTCACCTAATTCATTCATGATATAATAATAAATCATATTTTTCACTCAAAAATCATATTTTTTTAGTGTACATTTTTGAAGTAAGAAAACGATATCATTTACTTAGAATGTCAAACGTCAATCTTATTTATCCAAAACATATTATTTAAGATAGTTACAATATTAATGAATATATTTTGTTACATTCTCATGCTAGTTCAATTTAATTCAGACTATATATATAACGACATACTCTGCAATCTTTTCATCCTTTTATGCACCAAGAGATCTCTGACGCTCGTCGAAAAGGAAATCTTCGATTGTTCCTGGGCTTTCAAGCAATTGCAATTACATCGCATTACAAGCATAGTGTCGCGACTCTTCAAACAGCGTAATCTCGTATTCGTCACGAGTGCGACGCGTTCTCATGCAGTCTTGACAATGAGTGTATCGCCGTATTACAGATGTACCGCCTATATCTCTGAAGCGCGAAGGTCTTTCAGGTCGAATTGAAGACGCGCACGAAGATATTTTCGCATCACTGGATAAGACGAGATATCGATCGGGTGACGAGACTACTCGAAATTGCTACAATGATTCGTATACGGACGCAGAGTTTTCCAAGTATAAATACAGTCCGAGGAAGTGTTATTTACGCTGTCTATAAAACACGAACGCAAGAGAAGAACTTGTATGGATTATTCGAGTCAAACTAGCACGCTAATCGTGGATGTCATTTTGCTGTATTTAGAACCATATTAAGGCAAAACTGAGAGGATTTATTTAAAATACCGTTAGTCAGACTCTGCGAATGCAGAGAATTAAATCGCAAACGAGAAAACTCCAGCGTATTTCTATATTGCAGTAACAAATTTTTTTCGAAGCACCAGCAAGTATGTGAACTTCTAATATTCTTCTTCCAACTTCTAATATTCTTAGCTCAATGCAAATAGAATTTTTGACAAAGTCAGAGTTTAACAAGAAGGTTTATACGCAAACTTATGCGATAAACATAATGTTAACGTAGTATTAAGCGCACTGCGGCAAATAATGTTAAATTCATAACGATAGAGCCATGTTAATAGCTATGTGGGCAGGCAGCGTTTGGTTTAACGTTTTGTTACAACCACTAAACACAGAGTGTATATTGCGTCTAGGCAGAACGTATCGCAGTTATTTCAGTATATTGTACCGTATATTATACAAACCTGTTCTACACACAATCCGTAACCATTTCTGGAATTCGATATAAAAGCGTTTAATTGAATTCCGACGGGAAGGATTAAAAACGTTCAACACATCTCTTCTACACATAAACAATGTCTTAATCCTTACAAAAGAATCCTCTTTATTTTTGCAGATTTATCTATTCTTATGGCGAGATGAAACTTTATTTCCTATGGTCCTTTCCCCATTTCGTTTAGTATATCGTATTTTTATACCGATATGTTCGATGAACGGGCAATAAAAGGCATGCATCGAAAAAACGATAAAACGACACATACTTTAGGATCCGCGAAGGAAAAGTAACAAAGGAAAAGAGACGAGAGGGAACAAGAATTCGATCTGTCTACGAGGCTACGTCGTTTCAGGCAAAGTGTATTCAAAGTGCCCAAGCACAGAACTTCCCCAATCCCTTTCTCGCCGTTGTACATGGCGTCCTACAGGAACTGGCGGATGTTGGTACAGCCGGAAACGCTGTGCACGGTCGTCGAACGTAGTCGCACGATAGAGCCGAGGAAAATTGATGCTCCGAACCGTTCCGATGTCAGGATCTTGGAGGGAATGGTTTTCGTGGTGTAGCACAAGTCTCCATATCGAGGGATCTCACTTCCCTCTGTTCTTTGCTTATGTCGCTCCCCCAATCTCCTGATACGTCGTTAAATTCATGATCTCTCATTTAGCGGACCGTTACTTCGCGGATTCAATCATATCAATTCAATCATTCAAATACGTTACATTGCATATATGTATTAAATGCTACAATAAAGTCATGCATTTTATTGCATCTTATTGTCCGGAAAGTGCCAATGTTGAAGGAAAATTGAACGCAGAAAATTTTAATTTAATAAATGTATACTAAAATTTTAATTTTAGTCGGCACGAACTTTCCAGACAATATCACAATATGTTATATGTTCTTTGATAATGATCGAACTTATGTTACAAAAAGACATCTAATCTTATTTTTTATTCTAACTTTCTTGTAGTTTTATGATTTTTAAATTTTTAACAACAACTTGTTAATCTGAATTTAAAACTATTTTATACTTTAATCTTCTTAAAATCGGCGGAAAGGTAAAAGCCGACAACTTAATCAACTAAAATCCCGTAATAGTTAATAAAATATTATCGGTATTCTTTCTCAACGTGACTTTCAATTGCATTGTAAATGCAACTACAAGTACGCTATATGTACATGTCGAAGTAGAAAAATCAGATATACATATAGGTAGATACTCTTTTAATCGTTGGCTACCATCCAGTCTCGACAGCAGCATAATGTCTCCGCCTTCGTGCAGAGTAATGCAACTGTGAGAATGTCATTGACTCTTGCGAGAAACCAGTGCTTAGTGGAACGACGTTAATGCGTCGACGTTGCTCTTAAGCTGTCCCGGTTCCACATTTTACGCCGCTGGTTTCGTGCAATCGACATCTTCTTTACTGTACGATCTTGTAATATTTTATTCTGGCGCGACTGACTCTCGGTACATCCACATTCCAGCAGAAGAATTATCGATAGAAGCAATGGAGAAATTTGTCTCGGGAAATATACACTGCCACTACCGCCCTGTTTCAGCATCGAGACACGTTAAATTACATCTTCCCATTCCTTCCTTTCCAACATGGGTGTTGCTCCCATTAAACTACTTACGTATATCGATTTCGCGATATGTAATGTTTCTTCTTTATGACAAGAATTCTCATTGTCATAAATTTACTCTACGTTTTTTCCTGTTGATTATTTTCGTGTTTTCTTATCTTGTTAATCCATTTAGTTCACACGCGTCTGTTTTTTTTTTCAAAATTATATACGACACTCTTCTCATCGTATATCAAGGTATGCCATTTATCTACCAATTTATGCTCGATTTAAAGCATGACTCTTGTTATTGTCAAGGACTATTGAAGAGATCCTAAAATCATCTTTTACCGATTCAATCGGACTTACACACACAGATTTACGTGTCACTGACATATTACTATACTACTGCTTAATATCGCACGCACACATATATGTAAATTTTCTAATTAATCTTTCATATTAGGTACCTAAGTCTAATTTTAAGAATTCAACATTGTTCATGTAATCCATAGTCCAAATCACGATTGTTTTATAAAATTTTGTTGTACAAAATATAAAACTTGTACTTAAAGCAAATATTGTTACTATAATTTTCCAACTTTTTTCGTTTTTAATATAAAATCGATTGATTTGGACTATTATCGTTTATATTTTAATCGTGGAAAAGGAAATTTTAAATTCAGGTGAAAAGGCAATTAGAAAAATACTTATTTAAAAAATAATCGGTAAAACAGAGACGACTTTAGGATCCTCGTAAAATTTCAATGTGCAGGATAGTTGTCTTATGGAATTAATTTCGATCATGGGAGAAAAACGTGAGGAGGATACGGAACAAATGTTTCGATTGAGATTCTAATTCAAAGACTCGCAGCAAAAGTTTCCTTATCTCTCGACAATCATAAAATGCGATTCGAAGACATTCAGAGCATTACAGTTTCTGGCCGACCATGTCGTCTGGAAAAATATTCGACATCTAAAACGGGGCGGGCGCAGACTTTCGTAGAAATCGGCTCTCGCGTTCTACGTCTTCGCTTCTCTCCATTATTATTTTACCGTTCGACAGGCAGTATCGACATACACGTACGACGTACGTGAGAGAAACCCTTTCACGTTGCCGAGCTCTCTCACGATGCTTTTACTCGATTTAACCCTGCCGCCGACTGCCTATCCGCCGACGACCGCTGGTTTCTGCAGCAATAATGGCCAAGGACAAATCATTTCACCCCGCCGCCATTATCGTCGATGCTACTGTCGACATTGCCGATATCGTCGTCAGCAAAGAGGCTTTACCTCCTGATTGAACAAGCTCTAAATCGATCTGACTCCGGGAATTTCTCAAGCAGCGCAGACTTCAATTTCAAGCGTATATTCACTTGTTGCCGGATTACTACTCTACCCCTGTCAATTGGAATGTTATATGTCATCATGAATTTTGAACTTCTTTCGCAGGACCATTCGTCTCATCGTCATTTCGCAGTTCTGACATTAATTTCGATATATTTTCTGCAACGTGCTCTCACACCGATCAGTATTAGTGTTGTCGGACTCGCTATAATTTTGTTGCCGATAATAAATCTAAATGCCTGGTGCCGTATGTCGATTGCGATGAAATCCAGGATTTACACGGGCAATAAAATCTCGCTTTTCAAACGGATAAACGTCATATTGCACCGAAGGACCGAAAGAGTATGGGATCGCGAGCAAGAGAAGTAAGAATGGAGCGTGTGCCGAGAGAAATGACGTATTGCGGTGCGAGGTCGATCAAATTACGTGTACACCGGTCAGAGTAAAGTGTAGTTTCGCAGGGTTCAAGAGAAAAAATTACGTTAGACAAAAACACATAACAGTACTAAAATTTACCAAGAGATTCTTATCTACGATAAATTTGTTAAATTGTCATCACTTAAAGAGTCTTAAATATATATGATTCATACAAATCCAGACATTAGATATATTAATGATAAATTTTACAGACATTAAGTTTAGATTGACTTTTGCTACGTTTAGGATGTCTAATCTTCAATTTGCCATTGAGACAATAATCTGTAGCATCGAAAACAATATAAATCCGTTTCCGCGATATTGCACCGTGCGCGTGCCGGTATTGTGGACGGTGCAGGAAACTTCGCTTTAACGGTTTTATATGAGTTTAAGCTTTAATTGGTTGAAGCGATACCAGCAATTACGTGCACGCTTTTATGTCACCGCGGAATTTACAATTGAATCGAAAATTGTTCGTTGAATCTAAGTTTCTTGCTCCGATTGTAACGATGTCTCGTATATCTCTGAGAAACAAGGTAGATTGCGGACCTTAGATAAACTTCTACTTCGGGTGCAAAAAGCACACGCGATAAATACAATGTACGGTCATGCGCGGAAACGGTTAAAAGTTAATGCACCGTGACCATAGCACGAAGATTGCATATATTTGAGTTGCAATAATAACGTAGCGCAATAGCAGAATATTTCAGCCAAAACTGCACAAGAAATTGAACATATGGATCAATATATAATTTAAGTTATTGCAATCTTTTGCTCGAAACACAGAATTTTATATATAATCAACGTAAATCGGTAATTACGAATTCCTCTCACGTTTTTATTTTTCATTGGAAATCGAAATAAATGTTGAAAATCAGTTTGCCAATATAACGACAAAAATCATTATTATGTATAATAATAGTGAGTTATTGAAATATGTGTCAAGTAGATGCAGTCAATATATAATTTATAGGATTTTAATATCAAATAATCATATAGGTGACAACAGTAAAAATGCAGTAAAAATAAAAATTTTTGAGATCGATTCATTTACAATTAATGAAATAAAAAATGACGCCTTTTCAATTTAATTTATTAGACGTGAAATAAAAATTATATCAAGTAATTATTTTAACTTAACTTAAAACCCTCTTCATGTAACTTTTATTTTCATGTGAAAATATTTAATCGAAAGAGAAGAAGAAAAAAATAATATCTAAAGCAGAAATTGTATTATCAAAATATGACTGTTAATGATCATCACTAAATTGTAACAAATGAGAATAATCATTGAATCGTAATGAGAATGAAAACTGATTAGTGCTTAAATCAGAGTGATTTAATAGCGAATAAACTGGTAGCGTGGAATGCGAGTTTATAAAGAGGTCGATTAGAATGGTATCAGCAAGCGACGAGTTACATTTGCATTCGATGCAATTGACCCTTACGCATGACTGATTACTCATTAAGTCGTACTTTTCACATTAGCAATTTGCTAATAGCTTGTTCATTTGTATGCGATTGGATAGTGATTATAGTTCATTTAATTGTGTATTCAATAAGTTAACATGTCATATTTAAATTTTATAAAATTTTTTGAAAGTAGAAAAAATATCGAAATATATAAAATATGTAAATTTTCACGTAACATCTAAAATGCCTTTAAAGAGAGACTAAATTTTAAGAGTTCAGGAAATACTTATTTTATAATTATATATAGGTATAAATATTATATGCTTTTTTACTTTTTGCTTTATGATTTTTATATGCATGTTAATCACGATTATTAAATTGTCTAAAATCATAGAATTTTAATTTGAAATTTAGTGCTACCAAGATATTCGACTTTATAATATAAAAATTTAAATAAATCTCTCGATATTTGTTTAAAAAAAATATGCTTATATTCGTAAAATATCATTCGCTCTTTTCGAGACAATCCACGTACGTATATCCATGATGCGACGCAATCTGTTTACGCAGATATATACGAGTTCGATGATTCGATGCGGAAACTCGTTTGTCGAACGGAAAATTGAGGAAACAGAGATGCCTCGATCCGGCGAGGTGCGAAGAAGCCTGGGAGACATTCATACGTAAAGGGGTAGACGAGCAAAGGAGTGCGCGCGCTCGATTAATCTCGCAATCTGGATGGAGTGGCTATGATAGACTCCCATGAATAACTCATGAGCAGTGGGTACCTGCTTCCCATAGGGACATTCGCGTATAATTCAGCCACTTCATTTGTCCTCATTACTATGCCCGATCGTTACATAGAGCACGATTTACGAGCGCCCATCCCACCCTGAACCCTTCCCTCTTTTCGGTACATGAGGCACCTGTATGACGTCCCTCGACGAGCTTTCGCCTTTTCACATGCACAGAAAATGTAACCGCTCGTCGCGTATCTTGACAAGAGGCACTGCACAGTATGGATCTACTTTTATGTATCTTGTGTGCAAACTAGATACGAGATACACGATGTAAATGTAAACAAAATAAAATGCAAGATCTTTTCGTGTGCTTTTTTTTCTGCCATCAGCACACAAATACTTTGCAGATGAATTATTATTAAAAATTTTAACGTTTTAATATACATAAAATTTTAGTTTTTTTTTGTTATTAAAATATTATTATAAATATATATATATATAACTATAAAGCTATTTTTTCGATTTACATGTATGTATACAAATTTGAAGAAAAATAAGAGAAGATTCTTATAGTTTATAAGCCGATTCTCATGAAACATCTATAGATGCGGTTAGGAGCATAGAGTGCAGCATAGAGTAAATACTGTTGTCTCAAAGGACAAGAAGCTTCTAATTGCTTTGCGCAACAAACTATAACTTATAATCAGCATATCGATCGTACGAATTCACAATCTTGAAACATTGAATTATTTTCCTATATAGTATTATTTCGTAACAGCGTATTACGTAGTCATCCATTTAATTCTCTCCACTATCCTTAGCCGACCATAAAACTCATACAGAAAACTGAAATTTATGAATTCAAAAGTGGCCCACGAAATGCCCCGACGAGTGGCCCGTCCGGTAACGGGATAAATGGCTCTCTAGGGATGGATAAAGAAATTTCGCGAGCCCATCCTGCATCCAGAATCCGGCATTCGCTACGAATGGATTCCCGATAAATGGATATCAAAACGAGATAAGAAGGATACGCCATTGAGAGAATTGGAAATAAATTTCCGTACCGTTAAGAAACATATTGTATTCAACGCCATATCTTTTGCGTCTTCTTTCCATAGGCGCAACTCTGGCAACTTCCGGCGGTGGAGGAGCCAAGGCAGAAGGAGAGCTGCTACTGCCGGGCTACTTTCTCATTAAACGCAATGAGATTTTGAACTTCATAATTTCTTTACGTCGACATAAACTTTTTTACCTTGTTACTGACCTCTCAGTAGTTTTCGATGTATCCCGGGGATATAAGTGGCCATACTGAATCCAATGTTAATATTCGATGTAATTCCGTAGCTTTTGTACCACGGTATGGAGTAATGAACTACGGGGAAAACTTTAAGATTGAAATTCTGCTTTCATCTGTGTAAGAACTTACATTGAATTAGAGGATAATTGCGATTGCACTAGCGTACTCGTATTCTACATGAACGCGAGAAAGATTGCGAATTTGTGTACACAAGAATTATTGATCTTGAGTGATATCAAAAGAACGAAAAGAGAAGAGTATCGTGTATTGCCATAAGATAAAAATAACTTCTACTTTATAACTGTACTTTTAATAGAAGCTTATTAATAAATCCTGCTATTAAAATAAAATCAGATTATACGTATAATATAAAAACGTGAAATGCTTATTATACGCATATAACGTATATCACAATTATTCACTGTATTGCCATTTGAACAGATCGGTTCGTTTAAATTGTAATATCTCTTAATTGTTCTATTTTGCTCATCTCTATACATAAAATTTACGCTTCATTGTTTACTTTTCAGTCTGTTTTTTTATATATACGTAGTTCTTATAAATCTATCTTCGAATTATTATATATTTAAAATTTCCTCTAATTCTAAATATTATCATTACAAACTTAGGAGCTCCATACAATCAAGGAATAGAAACAAAGAATAAGAATAAGAACAGAGATTAAGAATTTCATTTATATTATATTAGAAATTGTGTATTCCATAGTGCATCGTTTCTGATTGAAATTCGTATTTTCTGTTCCCGATTTCTTCACTGTTTCTTTGATTGTGCGGAATCTTTTAGAAATTCATCAATACATCATCATTTTGATATGAACACTTTGAAGTACGTAACAACAGAATCTTTAAGGAGTACAGTATCTTTTCATATAAGGTTAGATATCATTCATCGTCGCTTCCATAATAGCTAGCTGATGATTTTGCTCGCATTTATTATTCGAGCTTAAAGGATTGATCGGACCGATCATCACGTAGAAAGCTATCGCAGTATTCTGTTTGAGTGCTGGTGATCGATTACCTTCTGTCCCGCTCCTCAAAGTATGTAAAGAGAGACGGTAAGGGCTAGTATGCGTGTACGCGCGTATCCCCACGCGGATGAGATGGCGCGGAGTGGCGAGTGAGAAGCGTGGGTCTAACACCATTAGCGATCGCTCTTCGCCACAACAGCTTGCAACAGATGATCCCGGGGTGCTCTTCTAGATTAGCAAACAAGGAGCTGCTGCCACTTATCTCCCTGTAAGTGCACCATCTATTCGTTCGTCGGTTTACCGTGACTCACTCGATTTTCGCTCTGGGGCTAAATTAAACGCGCTCGGGAGAAAAGAAGGCAACGCGCAATCCTTCGTTTTTGCGCGAGTAGTTAAAGAACCAACCATTCCTTCCGTCACCCTTTCCTCCCTTTACTTTTTTCTTCCGCCGCGACTATCTTCTGTCCCGAATTTCTACGTTGCTGCAAGAACTGCATTGAGAATAGAATATGAAACAGTACGTTCGTGCTTTAATGCAACGCTCTGTTTTTAACATGGAGTCACCTACATTCCTGCGGCATATCTGACATAATGATGCGCAATATACGCATCATTCAAATAACGATCTAAGCTCGCTACTTTACAGTCTCTTGACCCGAGGCGCGTTCTTTAAAATGTTTTTTATAACGTTCAGTTTTATAGATGTGTAAAAGAGTCTCTGTGGGACAGTCATATATTACATCTCTATCTCATCAATGTATTTTTATATATTTACACAGAGAACGATATAGAAATGAATACATGAATATGCCAAATTATTGTGTAATTTCTTCCCCGCTTAAAAATACTTACATATTCACCTTTTCATAAATACTTATACATTCTCTTTTTTATTTTTATTTTTATTTTTAATATGTAAATCGTATGAAGATAGAGACAGTTTCACATCTTTAAAAATATTTTTATTTTTTTAAATTATGCAGTGAGAAGCAGAGAGAAAGAGTATGTAAAAGTATGTCAGAAATAGGATTTGCGATTTGAGAAATTTATAAATCATCTCTCCTAACAGAAATATTTAATTGAATACTTAATTAACGAATTGTTATTCAATACTAATAATGATAATATATAAAATAAAATAGAACCAAAAAATATAATAAGTAATGACTTATTATTTCAATTAATCCATTCATCAAGGGAACTATACAATTTTAAATTAAATATTTTTTTAATTTCGTGTATTCTTCTTAACAGTAGAAAATTATAAATAAAATAGATATTATGATTTCTCTTCTTCAGAAACATATCATTGCATATATTTTGACATAGTTTGCACACGGTTACCGGTTGAAGTATTTCCAGCATAAAATATTTCTAAAAAATGCAAAGAATCCGTCAGAGTTTTACGGGAAAAAGAATACAATAATATAAAAGAATGATAAGTTTAAGAAACATGCAATATCGTGCACGACGTAATTAAGAAACGATTGAATTACTGTGAGACACGGTACGATATCATGCACATGCTGACACTTAGCGAATTGAATTAACGGAATTGGAGCATTCAAATGCATCCACTTCAGTAATTCTGACATATAATATTCGCCAGATGTAACATGCTGCATAATTGTCCTTCTCATATCAGATACAATATCTGCGATTTACAAGCGTGATGTGAATCGAATAATATGTATGACATTATACAGAATTTTCGCGTTACATATAATGCAATATATGGATCGAAATCAGAGATTTTGTTTTTATATGCGGATATTTTTTAAATTATACATTTTGTTAGCAACATATTCTTTCAGTTTGCGACGCGCGCAAATAATATACACCACATCGATAAATTTCATTTCGCGAATATTAATTCGACATATCCATCTCGAGAAGATGCATCGACATGCCATTCTAGGGTGTGTCGGCATACACTCTCGTAGAATTAGAGCGTCAACCTCTTATGACATTGCACGATATCGACTGCATCGTACATCACCTCTATGCTATCTCGAAAGAATCGTGTTTAAAAATGCATGCGACGCAATAAGGACGAAACAACAAGCGGGAGGAAAAGACGAGAGTATTTCGCTCGACTACCTAAATAAAACAGGTTAAGAATGTATGCAGCTTCCTGCACTCGAAGAGAACAGGGCAAAGAGTAATCTCGTCCATGTGCTATTTATGAAACTTTATATACGCGATATGCGCTATCCCCTTTTGTGGGTGTAATTGGGTCATATTCTCTCTCAAAGAGACAAGAGCGAAGTATGTGGATGATATTGCATCCAGAACATTCTTCAAAATATATTTTCTATCAGCTCTTAAAGTCAAGATTACATGATATAACATTAGTTTTAATATTTCCAATCCTTTGACTTTTTGTATAATAAATAAAGGATTATAAAACATAATTTCATCGGGAAATTAATTGTTGTCATATTTTCAAATATTTTGATGAAAAATATTAGAACAAAAAATAATTAAACAAAAAAATACATTAAATAACAAACTATAATAATCGACTTAAAAATTACCGAGATAAACATTTGCCTTTATTTGAATCAAAGATAAATAGAAATACAAAATGCATACAATACTTGATAAAGATAAAAAAATGGAGAATATAGAATTAAAAAGGGAATATTAGTCTCTCAAAATCTCAATTTTTCAAATAATCTCATCATCTTTTTCCGATATAGTAAGATTCTTACTATATAACGTCAATTTCATCTATTTCGAGCACTAAAGTGCAGCAGAATGAATATTTTACATTGGTTTTGAATTGATTTTACGATGAATTCAATTTTTCTATAAATCCACGTTTTTAAAATTCTCTAAAAATATTCCCTACCGTTTGTTACATTTCAAGTGCTATATTCCTACTTTTGTTATTTTTAAACATTTGCAATTGTAATTTGCACATTCATTTTAATATGTCATGATAGGATTATGTAAACAAGTTTATAAGTTTTGTTTCAAATATATTGTTTACTTGTACATGTCATAATATTCATAATCATTTTTTAATAAAACGGTGTATAGTAAAGTTAATTAGTTAGTTTTATAAATTAATAATTTAATTTAACGCTCTTATTGTACTGTTTGATTAATCAGAAATTGGTAGAAATTAGTTTGTGTAAAAAAATAATAAATTGTTAGTACTTTATTATTTCTTCGCAAATAAATGATAATGTAACCGATAATACCGCTGCTAACCGCTTATCAAAATGTTCGTACCTGCTTACGACGTAGCTGAGCCTATTCATTAACCATCGCCTTGATCGACAAGTGTAACATCACAGTATATGTTCCCATCTTCCTTTTGCGCAGCCAACCTCATACGCGACGCTCCAATTTCTGAAGTTAATAGCGCGCGATCCAATGTAGGAAACAATATTTCCAACTCGCCGCCTCTCCCCGGCACTTGGCCTGATTATCCTTAACGGCGGAACGTCTGCTAACTTTTGCCGAGAAGTTATTAATCGACATCTCGCCAGGATATTTCGCCTCTATTAGAAAGCGCTCGTTATAACCGCTTTTTATTCATCGCTACTCTATTCATGCGGCGCGGCATGGTTCCTCGGACTTAATGGACGTAATTCGGTGGAAAGAACAATTCTTTCAGCCCCATCGCTTCACCCTGCAGGTCATCACTAGCGCTGTCGCCGCGACGGTTACGCTCTGTCGCCGATCGCGGTGGAAGAGCTTTAAGCCCAGCCGACTTAATCCGAAATGCAGCGAAGTTTCTTCGAGAGTTCTAAAGCGGCGGGCAATTGGCCGTGCCACGCGGATAGAATAGAGCTCGGAGGCAATTTCATGACAGCGTCTCGAGATGATTGGATCACCGCATCCACCTTGATAACCCCTTCCGGCCCCCATATGTGTGTATGGTTTCGCCTCCTTGCATTACTTTTTGCTCTCTCTCCAAGTCTCACGCTCTCTCCTTCCCTTATCAATATATAACCTCATTATAGTGGCGCGTATATGGATTCCAATTATCTAGGTCCCGGTTGCGGCAAATAACCTTTTTATTAAATTCAGCTCTATATATACGGTTTCGATCCACCGCCAAGGTGTTATATCGTCAAGAGAGGGTTATAATACGGCCCAATAACCCGTCATGAAGAGTGTAAAATGATCTACGCAATCACTACGTAAAAATCTAACTAAATATTATATCTTGAAGATACTTCGGAAGAAAAATAAAGAAAGAAAAAACCGTAAAGATATTTTGGAACGGTGACGAGTTTTCACGCAGGCCACGAAGCGAAGAGGTGTCACACGCAAAACCTTTCTGTGACATCGTGACTCGCTGTTTGGTTTATAGAAAGCTGTGCAAACGGCGACCCGTTTCTGTCATACCTGTTCACAATGTCAATCGCAAACGAATACTATTCATTCTGCTTTAATGTAGACCTGCGGAATATTGAATTTCTCGTCCTCTACTTGGAGCATGAATATTAATAAAATATTTAATTAAATTGGCAACAGATGGCACAGCAAATGGTATAATGCTATCAATTCTTTATATTATTTGGAAGGGGAGATCAATTCTCCCTGTTTAAATATACAGAAATTAAATATCGTGTGTCTCTTAATGGGTAACGTAATATTACATTGCTACATATTTATATTAGTATTAAATTTCGCGAAGTTATATATGTATTTTAATGAGTTTGACATTGATTATCTTTTAGCGAAAATTTACAAATTATTAATTATTTTCTATGACATACGATATATCACATAAATATCTAAAAGATATTTTTAAGACTTTAATTTTATTTAATTTTTTTCTCATAATTTAACTTTTTCTCATATGCCTTTATAAGCAGCTTACTATAAAAGTATTAGATATTTTTACTTTTTACGTCATCATTATATCTACAGAACTAAATCTATTCTTAAAGAAATATTCTATAAAATAACAAGTTTTCTTTTTTAACAAGTTTTCTCTTTTAAAAGTATGTTAAAAAAAGACAATATTAATAACTTAACGAATTAAATAATATGGTCGGATTATAAAATTCATTGACGACTCATTCTCGCTATTAAAAATCATTGTATTATTTTTTCATTCCATTATTTTTTCTTTCTCCTAAATTAGTTCGTTGTTTAATAGATGATATTTCGCTTTTCTCTTTTGTCGTGAGATACAAATATTTAGAATATTAACCGACGCAGCTACGACGATATATTTCAAGATGTACACTGCTTTTCATGCTTCTTCATCTTCATTTCCTAAATAAGGGTACCAGGAAAATATAACTTTCACAATTTAACTTTAAATGCGATAATAATTCGGGTATTAACGAGAAGAAGGAAAGACGAATGCGAGATACACAAATCGTTGAGAGAAAATAAGAATATTCGCTCGTAGAACGTGAAAAGCATGACAATAGACTGTAATCCCTGATGAATTTCCCTAACGCAATTTGTCTTTCGTATTAGTAGCGTCATTAAAGTTACAAAATTTTCTGACACTTCCTTCGTTTTCGCATTTAATGTGCGAGGAAATCGTTTCGCGAAGTTACGAGGCGAAGATTAAAGAGTTCGCACAACGAGCCTCACCCGCAACAAAACCAACCCCTTTCGTCATTGTTCGCCGCTTTACGAGCGTGTTAATCTCACCCTACTGTCGGCTTTACTACTCTCATTCGCCGTTACGTGCGTAACGTGCTCTTGATTGTTATTCACGGAAGGACACGCAGTCTAAAACCAAATTTATCTATTACCTCCTCGTTGTCGCTACCGTAACGGGTGTCGCGACAGACTTTACACGTGCATACTAAATTCGAAATTATATGACTACGTCATTGTGCTGTCTGTCCTTTTAAATAAGATTAATATATTAATTTGGAATGCTTATTTTTGAGAGGCAAAGTGACCATATTAGAGTTTTACAAAAAATACAAAAAGTAAATGAGGAGCAGACTTTCAAAATGCGTTTTGTTCAAAATTTCATTTTTTTAATTAGAGATGGCGGAATATTCAGTGTCAAAAGACTCATATTATAAGCTACTCTGTTCAAAAAGTATTTTTTCATCTTTAATTTATATACTGAAAAAATATAAATATTTCGAAGTGCATTATGTTTTTTAACTAGAGATAAACAAAATGCATTTGTTTAACAATATTTTTTAACAATTGTTTAGCAATTTTATTTAATATTTCACATCCCATTGATTAATTTTTATTTGTTATTTTCTAAAGTGCATAGTTTTCTTGTGAGTATAGTTTCTTTCTTTCTCATTTTCTAAAAATTATAAATTTTGGACAAAACGTATCTTGAAAGTTCCTCAAATACACATATATTAAAGAATATATGATATATTCTTGAGACTTCCACTTATATATTCTTGATCATTCCTATATAAAGATTATGCGTTTCGCGGGTTTCTTCCGTGTCCAGATCCATTCTTAGAATGCCAACGTTTCGTGAACCTCATAGTTCACTTCATCAGGGCAAAGAGCAGCCTGATATTGATACAAGCTGCTCTTTGCCCTGATGAAGTGAACTGCAAGGTTCACGAAACGTTGGCATTCCAAGAATGGATCTGGACACGGAAGAAACTCGCGAAACGCATAATCTTTAAACTGATATATTCTTATATATCAGAGATATTAATTAGATAACATTAACTATTAATATTATTTGTCTAAGAGTTAAATTTGATTCTTACTAAAGAAATTATCTTTTAAATAGTCATGTTAAAAGGAGATGAAAACAGATTAATAATATTGTGGATTTCTGGATAAATTAGTGATGAGATGTCACATATACATCATTTTATTTTTAAAATAATATAATTTTATTTTTAAAATAAATTTTCAGAGCTTTAGTTCAAAATAGTTTTCATATTATTGAGAATTTTGTAATTATGAAGAATTCAAAATTTCCAAAAGGACGGCGAGTTGCGATCATTTCTTTCAGACAATTAAATTTCAAATTTGTTGGTAATGCGGCAAATAAAGTTGAGCAATGTAATAAAAATGACTATCAATTGCGCCATTACTGGAAGCAGTAGCGTAGAAAATGTGTTTCGCATGAAAAAAGGGGCAAAGCTAAAAGCGGAAAGGTTAGGCGTCGGAATCAAGTTCGAAGCGACAGGGGACAAAATTAGCACTGCGATTTGGGTACACGCGATCGGGATAATTCGGTTTTGTCGATTGCAATTCGAGCCCCCGACGTGGCAACAATTCGTTATCCGATTTCATGAACGTTTCTACCATTCCGTTACGTAACCGCACACCCGTCATTGATTTGTGCTCGCGTTGAAACCTACGTGATGATCATTATGCTTCACATATTATCACATCACTTTGTACTTTCGCAGTGAGTATACGTTTATGATATCATTATACGTAGATCGATACCATTGATAAAACATTTTAAATTATATACAAAGTATATAATTTAATTAGTATGACTTTTGCGCGTTTGTAAATTGTGTAAATTGAATTATCAATTGTTTTACAAAACATGTTTTATAATGCAAATTACTACGCGATATTATCTATTGATTTTCGTTTATTGTCGATTTACTTCAATTTTTCACTTGATTTACAAAGTTTTTTCAAAGCAATTTATCTCAATTATAAACTCTTGCGATGTCGGATAAACCTACAGTAAAGAAATTTTTTTATTCGCGCTTAGAAAATATCACAATTTCTCTGGCCAAGTATCATACAGTTTATTAAATATTATAGAACATTCGTGTTCTCACTCGACACATAGGTCAAAACAAGAGCGCTGGACGAATCCCGAGTCAATTTTTTTGAATGTAGGTAGTAAAAGCTATTCTGTTTTGCACCGGATGAATACGAAGGCTTGAGGATTTTTGTAAACATTTTCGATTGTTCTGAACAACATAGCATATCACTTTTTTTCAGATTTTTATTCCCAGTAAAATAAAAATCCAAACTCTATCAAAACAATTTCCCTTTCAAGCTTTTTATGCATCATCGTATCCAATAAAAAAGTGAGATTAAAAAAAGATAGAGGAGAAATATGAATACAGTAATTATTATAAAAAATGTATTAATTTATAATTGTTAAGCTGATTATCGCTGACAAACAAAATTGCTTATTTTATTTATTAATAAATTGTTACAATTATTGTTTATATACGCAACTAGTAGAAATTAATAATGGAAGAGTTACAAAAATATTTTTATACTGTTTTTTTCTCGTCTAATATGTTGAATAAGTTATACGCCAGAGGGTATATCACATAAAAATAACATGCAAACATCAATAACGTAACTTACATTACAATTAGTATAATAAATATGTAGATAGACACTAATCAAATTGTGCACTGATCGAACTGTGTACATCACGATTTTCGTGTATCGAGCATTACTATGGCACAATATTTTTTTATTTTGATAGATAATTGCAAAGTGCTTGACCATGGACGACGCATACACAGTCGACACCGAATAAATGATTCAACATAAATTTTACGGTACCCGTGACATGCCACGTAAATTTTATAGTCAACATAAAATGCAGAAACGGTTTATAGACAACCTTAAAATAACACGCGGCTGCGACACCGTGCGATAACGAACTTCAAAGCAGCCACGAAAATCAGAATAACATAATAGGAAGAGAGTCAACGTATACAGTGAACATTAATTTTGGCGGTAGAGTATAATTTGATTAATATTAAAGAACGATGTCGATGACAATAATATTAATAAGCGTATCGATCAGGAATTTATTAAATGTATATATTGTTCTATCGATACAATTCATTCTAATAAAATCATGCAGGATTTATATACCCTTTCAACGACGTAGCAACTTCACCGAGCTTATTTTTATGATTGTCGACGAGTTCATAAAGCGCATAACCAATGCTTGAGTACACAGCGTTGTACCAGTCCGAACCAAATACCGCTTTCATGACCAGAACTATTCCGAATATCCGCGTTCACTAACGTATACCTTTGCTTGCCTGGTATACTTTCCATAATAAAATTATCATGAGCGAGAGAAATCGAGAGCGAAAAAACTTAGAGAGAAAGAAAGAGGAAAGGAAAAGGATTCAAACACGAAGTGCATTTGCGTTGAAATAATGAATAAGAGAATCCATAATTTTCAGAAGAACATGGCAACGCATTTATAATTTTATTAAACTAATAGATACTAGAAAAAAGACGAATATTATTAACTTTAATCAAATATATATTCAAATGTGAAGTTAATATTGTAATAATCCAACATGATCTTTTATCTATCTTATCTTTATGTTTCTCTATTTCTGTTTATTATTTTGGATCGTTTGGTTTCAGAAATTATCATTCTTTTGCAGACTGTGAAAAATAATATTTACTCGATAAATATGCAAAAGACAGTGAAACAGAAAGTATAATTATTTCTTACTGACTCATAAAGAAAAGAAAAGAAGAAACTAGAAAATTACATATATTTAACATATATTTGTGAAAAAGAGTAATTATGAGCACTGCTATGCATTTTTGTCATTTAAAAAAAGACATAAAATTATTATAATAATTCTTTTTGATTAAAAAACTATTTCATTGAAGTATAATAAAATGTTTCTAAGGTTAATACATTATATATATGTTTCTGAAGTAATTCGTAATTCTCTTAAAGTAGTCTAAGAACGAGTGAAAGAGATTACGCGATTTCGCGGTATCTTCATTTTGCAAAAAAAAATATTTTATTCCATGCGCATGTCTTCCACCTTCTATCTTTTCGTCTTCCATCGGAACGTGCGGCGCATCGTTAAATTCCTCAACGAAATAATTGAGTCAACTGATGCCATTATCTGACTACAATGCTAAATAGTATAATTGACTTAAATATGCCGTTTCGCTATGGACCGTCAGAGGTGAGAAGAAGAACGACAGGGGAAAGGAAGCATGGTGGGAATCCGCGAGAAGACGAGGGGACGTTACTTTTTCACTTTACTTTCATAACTGAAACCGTTGAATATTAATGCCCGCGGGCCGAGGTACTCAGAAGCTTCTTAGCAAAAGGAGCGACCATCTCCGTGAAATGGAAATGAGGAAATTATAAGAGTAACTGGGTAAATTGCGAATAAAGGCTATTATTGACACGCGCTCGGGGGCTTGTAAAGGGAACGCGGCGGGGATAAAGACACGATTCATCATGTTCCCTGATGGCACACGCCACCGTGTGTACGGATATCCATAAGGCCATTATAATCTTCTCGCTCCATGAATTTAAGTTCAAACAGAATTCGCGGCATCTACCTTGCACAATAGATTCATTCTAATAAGAACATTATCCGGGTCGCACAAACCTATCTCAAACAATTACAATATAGTTAAGTAATCTCTTCTTTCTTTTTTAACTCTTTATTATTAACAAATAAATTTTTACTTAAAATATAATATATAATCTATATTAATATATATTTATTTTATCAAAATTATTCTATCAAAATTAGCTATTTTAACTGTAAGTCGTTTTCAACAAGTACCGAATTTCACTTAGATTTCAAGATGGTTCCTTGATCCGATCCTGCTACTACGAAACACGAGTAATGTTTAACAGCCACGTTTTACGATTGTGACATGTAAAACGGAGGGAAATAAATCCACTGGAATAACAATTGTAACGTACGTGTAGTCACGTGACGTAATAAATCGCGCCATGAAAGCCAAGGAGTTTTCATCAAATGGAAATGCTCTGATTTTACCGTGCACATTGAATATGAATCTTATAAATATCATTTAGTAAATATACATTCTACTTGAAATAAACAGCAACCTATATAATGTTAAAATTATTATAATTTATATAATTTGAATAATTTGAATAATTTGAATAATTTAAATTTAAGTTGCAAAAAAAATATATTGTCATTTGAGAATCTTGATTAAGAGTCTAAATCTTATTAACATTTTATTAACATTTTGTGAAAGAGAGAAGGGAAAAAAATCATTATTTTTGTAACTTATGTGTTATTATTTCTACGAATTGCAAGCAGATATATTAATCCCTTGATACAATAATCCCGATAATCAGAGATTGTCTAAATTGAATCGTCTAGCGGTGGTATGCTAAGTAGGATTATGTACTGTAAGATAAGATGCAAAGTTTAACTAAAATCGGATATTACCGTAAGAAGCTTAAAGAAGTTTTAGAATTTGGGTAAAAAGTAGTAGTTTCATTTTATTGCGATTACCAATGCATCTTCAATATTTAATTAACAATAAAAAATAATTCAAGAATATGTAGCTGTGAGAAAAATTTTTTTGAAATACGTGGAAAAGTTTGACTATAATAAATAAAAAAATTTTATATATATACAAGCGTATATTCAATTTTCTTACGTCAAAATCTGAAATGTGTAAAACTGTTATTTTATTACGTTAATAACTACAAATTAAAAATTTTCATTGAATATATTTTTACAAATCTAAAGTTCTTTCAATTAGTAATATTACTATAAAAAAATTACAATATTAAATTGTAATTTCTTTTTCATTTTACTATGATCGACTAATAATTGAAATTTCTATCTCTCTTCTAACTCAAATACATTTTCTCTAAAGTTGTTGCGCAGGCTGTTGAACAACATTATAATGTTACAAACGCAATTGTATGTAATTGTAAGTTGCGAACTGTGTCATCAATATAACTTGCAATAGGTACATCATCATAAATTCAGTTCTAGTTGCTAGCAGCACGTTTCTAAAATATCCTATGTCAATTAATAAATGAGATTGAACGAAATTATATGTTCAACAATAACGTTTTGTGTCTAAAATGTATTTCCTTATATACTCTCGGTATTTCCTAGAGTTCCGCTTTATATATCTAATTTATTTATTGCGCTTAATTTCCCTTGATAAACTGCAAGGTGTTAGTGAGAGATCTTCATTAAACCATCGTTTAATATTACGATTAAAAATCTTTCTTCAGGTTTTCAATAAAAATATTAGATTTCTTAGCGTAAAAAAAAGTTTGAAAAAAGCCATATCATAGCAATCAGACTAAGCGATAAAATAAGTTACGCAAATTTTTAATAGATTCTGATCGGACAAGTAATTTAATCATCACAATTCACAGTTAGTCACGGTAAGAATCTGCTTAATCGAAATGGGTCGAAATGAATTCAATAGCGCCAGTCTTCGCGTGGTGGACGAATGTCAGCCGGTCTTACTCGCAGTCTTCGCTGTCTCATTTAACTAGCTTTGAGCGAGATATCGCAGGAGGAAGACGGAATTTTTTTTTCATGTCGAGTTTTCTTTGAAGTCATCACGTCTGATATGCTCGCCAGAGTTAGATAGATAGAGGTAACAGAGGAGTTGAACCGCAGAATGGCGCGACGTCGAGAAGGAAGGGGTAGCCGCAAAATCGTCGCAGCGCCGTCGTTTGCGCGGCAACTTTCCAGCTTCAGATAGATGAGCGGGGAAGTTTGAAAAAGCGCTCGTCGTCGTTCTCGCCCACCTAAGACCCTAGCGCTTTTATTACTCGTGCAAAGTCCGCCTCGAGCTCCGCCATCGGTACCGCGGTGCCGCTGCCGCATCGTGTGGTTCCAGCTTAATGTGCGGCTTGGATTTATCTGCTAGTAATCAATCGTGCGGCAGGAGAAACGAGCGGATTACAAGAGTGCAATATTTATCACATCCGAATGGTTTATTTGCATGATTTATGTCCCGCCGAATTCTGAAAGTGCTGGATTATTTATGCGGAATTCGCGATTGCGTGTCTTGCGACCTGTAATGATCTTGAATTCTACGACGGTGGAATTTCTTAGTTATAGCAACATTTCCTTCATCAATGATTTGCAATCTGAGTGCATTTTCATTGATCGGAACTATATCTGAGCATGCAGGCAAAGCTTTCCTTGGTATGTATATTTTATTACCGTTTAAATTGGAGAACACGCATTTATAAAATTAAATTTATAAAACAAAATCATATGTATATTCATACACATAGATCGTGTCCTGATTTACACTGCCAGTATTGAAAATCTATAGGTATATACGTAACACAAATTCTAAATTATTTTTACTGACAATATATATATCGGAATATGATCATAACTATGATCAACTGTGTGTCATTTATAACTTTAAGTTATTTCAAATATTTTCATAAAACTAATTAAATAAATATTTAAATATTTAAGTAAATATTTAAAAAATATTTCTATAAATATAATTCACCTTTGAATTCCATTCCTAAAAATGTTCTCTATTAATGTGCTTAATTCATTCAAGTAATGTTTCAATTTTATTTTTTTGATTTATTTTTTATCTCGTAATTAATGATATTATTATATTTATATTATTATACAATTTTTATATTATTATAGAGCAAGATAAAAATAATTTTTTTTAACTTATTTAAATTAATCTTCTAAACTTAAATTTAAATTTTTATTAAATATATTTTATATTAAATATATTAAGTTGCCTTATTGGACGAAAATGCATTTTCATTTATAAATAAATCGTCAATTGTGTAATTTTCATTTTTTACTTTATTGCAAATAACATAATCGCAAAAAAAATGTTCTATATAGTCAAAAAAAAAATGTATAAGAAAAGAAATATTATTTTTTTCAAAAGTATTAGCATAATAATTACATAGAATAAAGTTCTAATGAGAATAAAATAGACTTGTCTAATTATTATATTTAAGATATTTGCAAATATCTTAAGCTATACATTAAAACACAAAATGTAACATTTTTTGCACTGAATGCAAATACTTATTCAAAATTTAATGCCGTTTCAGCTTCCATTCATCATAATTTGGATTCTCAAATTGATTTTAATTTATTTTGCTGACATTAAATTTTCAAAGTACGCAAATGCAACTCTCCTAATCAAGATCTTAAAATTTAAACGAAAATACTGTAATTCTTTAAGGTTTTGCACGAGATCACTGGCTAACCCCCAAATGATGCTGTGATTCGCGCGAAACGCAAGTCCAATAATGAGGATATATTATACCTTTCTTTCCTCCATCGTTCCCAACCTTACGAAAGTGCCGAGAGTATAATTTACGACCGTGCGTATTTTTCTCCCGGGCACAATTGCGTCTCGATAAGTCGCTCTTAAATTCCCACTAACAAAAATGTAACACGCACAATATAACACATTTTTATAATTTACACAATAATAATAAAAAATCAAAATATATAAAATTAAAAAATATAACCCATAAAAAATATAACTCATACTAACATCTCTTATTACATTCGTCGATAATTCTTATATAATTTTTTAATAAATATTATAAAATATTATTATTAATAAATGTGATAAGTACATATAGACGTAAAGTTTACGTCGACACGTTCAAAAGGAGGTCGCACAATATTGCTGCACGAGCAAGACAATTCTGTTCGAACGACTTTAGAATTTGATAACAGGCATACACGGAGCTGCTGGAACTCTTGAATGCGCAGTTATTCTGCTGTCGAACTCTTATATCGAAACGACGAGTTGGTTGTTTTTTCTTTGTAAACTTTTCAATTCTCAGTAAAAGAAAGTAGCGACCGCGGGATTATACACTGGCAAAAGTTTGGATTACCCTCAAATTGTTACGTTTATGATTATGGCACAAGTGTATCGTAAAGACATTTGATCGCGATATGCATATTTTAATACGAACGACTTGCAACGATTTAATATATCAAAAGAAAAAAAAGATTGGAAAGTTTTTAAAATTCTTAAATTTAAATTTAAATGAAATCTGGAATTTACATTGAAATTGAATAATTTTAAAGAAATTATAGTATTGCAGAAGCGATGATTATATATTGAATGATTGTTAATATGAGAGATTATGCGAATTACAGTTAAAAGAGATTTAGAAAATTTTACATAAAATAATTTTATAAAATTTTCAGAAATTAAAAAAATTTACATTATTTTATATCGTACGTGTTGCTTAGTAATTTCTCTTTCTTTGGTAAAAGAACATGGGTTTAATAATAATTAGAGAGGATGATTATATTAGGATAATTATATTAGGCAAAACCATTCTCGCTTAAAAAAACTTTTAGAATTAAAAATGTAGATGCATATACCGTAGTTCTTAAAAATAATTTAAAGTCATTTTTTGCATAGTAATACCGTCATAGAGATAGTTCTGCAAAATTGAATCAATTCAATGTGAAATAAAATGGAACATTATGTCACTTCGAGCTTTATTATGATGTCGCTTTTGCACAGCATGATGAAATTTCCAAGAGCTCCTGGCTTTATTTTAATAATTACCACATTCGATATCACTAACCTAAATCACAAACGTGGCTTTTACGTTATGCTGCAATATAACCCGGTGGTTGCAACCCGAATCCAACTGAAGCAGCGGCGGTGCGTGTTGCAATGTAACGCCGTACAGAAATTAATAATGTAACCGCCGTTGCACCATGTTTCAAGCGCAACGCGGAAAATTAGCCTGGTCTGCTGGTAGTTTTAAAAGATTTTTCACTCTTAGATGTAAGTACGTCTGAACGGAACACCACAATTTATCCATCTCCCGCTTACGCACGAAATATTAACTTTGCAAAGCTTTATTCTACGCGCACGCAATATTTCGTATTTAATGTAGCCATGTAGCAACGGTTATTACAAATGATACATTTATTTCACAATTATGAGAGAAATAAAGCATATAGTGTGGTCTAAGTAATTTAATTTTCGGCGTGTGTTATTTTTACATCGTAATAAACGATAAATACATTTCTTTTACAAACGTTAGAGACACACTTTCTTTTTTACAACATGTATATGTAGATATCTCATTGAATAGAGATTTTCAGACATGTATATTCATCTCGGAGAGACATTCTCTTTTAAATCCGACTTTTCTGTTTCAATCCCTTTATATTCGGTCTTGTTACGCGAGCGAGAAAACCATTCTCAAGGAAATCGGTTTAAATGCAACTTCGCAACGTGATCGCAACTACGCGTTCGAAAATGATCATCTATCAGTGGACCCTCATTAACCGTCTCCCCGACGATAAAGCGCTGCACGAGATAGCTTATCTCTGATGTCGTTTGTCCTCGCTCTCCACGCTGGCTGACCCATCGAGGTCGTCTATTGGGGGCTCTTTTCTACCGAGTTTTCCTCGACCACTTCTTCGTTCCTTTCCTTTTCCGTCTTCCTTCATACACCCGACTGGTCACGCTTCTTTCGGTCACGTATCTTTTCTTCCTCTCACGGGTCAGATCTTTTCTCGTAGAAGCAGCGACTTCGAGAGGAGACGAACAGCGAACCATTCGCCGATAGGGAAGACAGTGGTAACAAGGATACGAAAGGGTCAAAACATTCGTCGTGGGGTTTTCTTGGAGTTGTTATAACCATAACGACACCTTTCACTACACATCGGATTCGAAGACTACGTTCTCTCTCGTCGACTAACTCACTCTCTTTCCTAGCTCTTCTCTCTATAAACTTTTTTTATTTTTTTGTCGTGGCTGAAATCAGCTTTCACGCCCCACGCGAGTAATCTTACGGATCGATCAATAACGATCGATGTACGCATGTTATTGCAAACGGTTATCAGTAAGATACGCCGGAAATGAGAATCGTTCTGCAATCCGCTTCGCGAAACGAATCAAACCAATAATTTTCAGACACGATCGGCGTATTGTCAGCTCGCGCGCAGATTGTGCACGTAATGCATGTACAGAGTGAAGGGATGAAAGATACATCGCGAGTTATACAATCTGATTTGAGAAAGGGAAATAACCGAGCGGGCGAATATATATAACCGCACTATGCGCCGGAATACGGTGCGTTCGTTAAGCCACGTACGTGACTTCGTTGCGTCGGCGTTTTTCGCGGAGAAAAAAGGTGGTGCAGTGCGACAAGAGGCAGAGGACTCTCTCTCTCTCTCTTTCTCTCTCTTTCTCTCTCTTTCTCACTCTTCTTCTCTTTCTCGCAAAATGCCCGAAGCGTGCAAAATATTATATATCTGTCGTCGCTGATTGGACGGCGTGACGCGGCCTGTAACGCGGGATACGTGCGCGGATCAAAGAATGCATGCTATACGAATGTGCTGCTGTTTAAATGCGACCGAGTCTCGTTATAAATATGTATGCATATGCGGAACCGCGAGAATATCCGCACGAGACAAGGAAATATCGACGTCCGATTATAATCCACTCTCGGTGGCGTGAGATTCGGTTAGTGCAACGAGAGTAGGTGCTCGTGACGAGACCGGGCCACTCACTTGTACATGAGTACCACGATGAATAATACATATGATATGAACGGACGATGACATGTTCACTTTTAGGATAACTCTAATAATAAAGACTATCGCTGGCTGTGACCCTTGATATAGTGATGGCATTTTATCACCTTCGTCATCTAATTATAAATTTCTACATATTGCTTCAATAAATTGGTGGTATAGTTTGATTTAAATTTGAACTGTATTAGAACATGTAAAATAATTAAATACAATATATAATATTAGATAATATTGAATAAAATAAAATCAATTCTTTCTATTTTAATACACATACCACATAATTACGAAATAATCTATATGAATTCAATGAGAAGAAAATGGCGGATTGTGAACACGGGATAAACGTGAACAATATTATTACAGTATATTAAAGTAGAGAAAATTTCTCATTTTTCTCGCATCCAGTAATAGTCGGACATACGCTTTATAGTGTTAATATTATTGTGTGGACTTGCACCTCCATTAACTACGCTTGTAGATACGAGGAATTTTAAGAGTAAAATGTATGAAATCTTTTACAGTAGTTACAGCCAGTTAATTGTCTTATTGAAAGACAAGCTAAAAGAGTGAAGCTACAAAATAGAATATCTTTGAACTAACAAAAAGAAAAGATTAAAGTATGGCTTTTAAACACAGAGAGAGTGTTAACTTTATAAATATAAAGAAACTATGATTAAGTACTTGTAACTAATTTATAAAAATACAACGTTTAGTTGAATATTATACTTCTGACATTTAATATTACACTATAATCGTACGTGATCACAGAACATCATTTGAAGTACATCATTTGAAGTTTTCGATGATTTTAAGAGGAAGATGGAAGAATTGCGAATAGGGAAAAATTAAATAAAGCCGATAATTATTTATGAATTATAGAAATCTTTATTCAAAGGATATTGGCTTTAACGACAATAATTAACATTTAAATATTACTAATATAAACTATAAATTTAAACAAAAAACAAAAAACGCCCAGCGTGACGATAAGAGTTTTATTTTTTTTGTTTAAAATTATAATTTCTATTAATAATATATGAATATTAATTATTGTCGTTAAAACCAATATCCTTTGAATAAAGATTTCTATAATTCATAAATAATCATCAGTTTAAAATCAAATAATTGCAGTATATCTTTAAAATAAAGACTTTTATTAATTAATAAATAATCATCGATTTTATTTAACTTTTCTCTTAATGTCCATATAGTTTCCCCACTTTCTCTTATTTCTATTGTATGTATTAAGAATTTGATATGAAAAATTTCAAATCTTTTTCAATGTACTCAAGGATGCATCTGTTTTCTTTACATGTGCAATTTATACTTTAAATCTCTGTTATATGAGCAACGTTATATGAGCTGAGATTTTATGGTTTCCATTAATAAATCAATTTCCTTCTGGATTATCATGATAAAGTACGGTTTTCGATCCCACCCAATATGTATCGATTCATATTATGAATAAGTTCATGTGTGCTCGGAGATGTAACATTCTTTTGATACATCTCCAGGGAAATATCTGTTATTATTCCAAGTGTTTCTTGATTGGTTCATATTAGGTAAAGTGATCATCTTCGCGATACCTATCACGTGCACGCGAGACAGGTAATATTAAAGTAGTTCATCGTGTTTGTCAACTTAATGTCGTTGGGACATAAAATAGACTGATCGATGGGTTTAGCAGCGTTATGCTGAGTAATATTACTTTACGTAATAACGTAACTATAAACTGCATAACAGATCTAGTAGACATAATAATTATTAATCTTGTTAATTGTTGTGTTACTAGTTTCTCTTCGGTGATTGTGTTGAAAAAATCTGTCGAACAGATATATAACGAAATAAAAAAAAATTTTTAATTTCGAGTACACGATGATGGATGGAATTTTGCTACAGTGCAAAACATGACAGCTTCGAGTTTTATTTATAGTCTATGTTATACATCAAATGTATCAGAAATACATGTGTTTGAATATTTTTCTATTATAAATAACAAATCGACACTATACCAACATTAGTACAACATTGCACTATAATTTTTTTATTACGCGGACAACAAAAAGTATTTATAAAACAAAAATTTTATTTTATATTCTATTTCAATACAATAATAAATTTGTCAGTTAATAGTATTTTAGATACATATCTTTTTTATTTTGTTTTCATATTTTATAAAAAAAAGGAAAAATTTTCTCACTTTCGCATATCAAGTAAAAAATCAGCAATACATATAATATATCTGTGATATATCCGTAAACGCTTCAAAATTTATTTTTTTTTGCTCAAATTTTGCCAAGAGTTTACAGTTAAGTAGAAGCAACGAATGCGAATGCTAAATTAAAAGAAACGATATGACACGAAAACTCACTCAAAACGACAATGCAAAAGGAATCTCGCTCTCGCAATTGGAGAATCCATGCCTCGTTTACACAGCGTGTGTTGTATGTTTGCATAGCGATTCAGAGAGAAGCACATCGGGCACGATATACGCAGTGAGCTGTTGAGAGTACTGTTCACGCCGAGGAGAGTCGAATATGTGAAAAATACACTGTTTATCCGCAACAAAGAATCGTGCGAAATATAACGGCTGATTCCAGCGTACTGCACGCGGTCGAGCGCGAGGATATCTGGATATTTTCTTTTTTAAAGAACTAAAGATACACACACACACACACACACACACACACACACAACAAACGCTGTACGCTTGAAAACTATAAAAGTGATATAACTGAAGGACATTTATATTTTTCTAATGAAATTTATTTAACTTGATCCACAGCAAAGAGAACGTTTTGCACTGAACCAAGTATGATCGACTATTTTCTCACTAATCGCATGAACGAACGGCTTAGACAAAATAATTTTATTATACTTTATTTTATTTTTGTATCCAAGCGATTTTTTGAAGCGTATGTCTGTGCCAGATGCACTAACAGGCGCAGCGTTTAACTAATCGAAAGTGCAGAAATTCGCGCAAGAGTTTTGCGGAGAAATGAAATTGCGCGCGCCATTCGTTTGCAGGCGTGAACATTACTCAATTTTCAGCGGACAGCGTTCAGTTTGCCATAGATTTGATTTAAATGGCAGCCAGGCAGGCAGGCAGGCAGGCAAGCGTAATTTTAGTAAAAGTCCACACGTCAACATCGAACGAAATGCGAATAAAATGATGAGAAAAAGAGAGAAGGAAAGAATAATGTAACGTTCATCAGATGAAATAATATGTCAAATATAATGTTTATTAATGCATCATTTAATAAAGAAGAATAAGAACTTTTATGTTCCTTTCTTCTAGCGTTTTGAATCTCATCATGTTATTTCTCTTGTGTTCCATTACTAAACAACCAAGTGAAATTGAATATTACTTAGATTTGCCAACGACTGTTACAAAATGAGAAAATTCAATTGTCGTATAACTCCGATTTACATTAAGAATCACTTTGTCTTCAGACTACATTTATCAGCTTCATCACGACAAAAATAATGGATTCATATTAGAGTGCATTTTCTTTCACGTAATCCTTCACTGGGCGTCACATTATTTGGATCAGTTATTAAACTTTTCATTTTATCTCTACTGCTGGCAATGAATGAAATGAATAACGCTAGTGAAAGTAGAAACACGAATGACAGAAACTCATTTCTTATTATATACTTCCCCCCTCTCCCCCACATACACATCACACGCATAGGCACACGCACGCACGCACGCACGCACATCAGATTACATTATCTTTCAAATTTGTTGATAAATTTAATCAAACACGATATAATTTATTCTTAGGGTTAAAATGAAATAAAAAAGATTTCCAAGAAAAATAATTATCAGAAATATAGAGTAAATTTATAAAACAAAAAAATCTTTATAAATATAGATATAATTTCGTTATTTAAATCTTATCAAATTTCTACGTAAATTACTTGATATATAAATGTACTTTATTTGAAAAAATTTAATCATTTTGTACAAATAAATTTAATATGTGAAGAAGAGAATTGTCTGAACTATCTTTCATTTGACAAACTGATTGTATAAAACATGCATGTTGATTCATTTCAAAGTATAATCTATAATATAAATTTTTCACTTATCTGCAAAACAAAATTAGTTTAAGTTCGTATTTCTTTCTCGATCACAATCTTTTCATTCGTACGACGTCATAATTAAACATTTCAGTGTAATATTATAATTTAAACGTGATTTAAAATTGACTAACGCAATTTTAAAATAAATTTAGCTCGAAAACAGCGGAATGTGCTTTAGAATGCGGTTTAATAATTCGATGCTATCTGATGGATTCGGACTATTTGTCGGCAATTTAAAAGTTAAGTAATGTTTTTGTGCAAAATCGTTTTTTTGCTCAATCAAATTGCAGATTTATAGAGTTTCAAGCTGGATATTTTATTTTGTAGATTATGTTATAAATTATATTTCGAATATATTGTGATTTCATACACACAACTGCTTTATGCAATCAATTTGCTAAATAAAAGTTAATTCAGACCATTCTCTTTTTCTCATACTGAATTCATTTACTGAACAAAGAACTAAATTTTTCTAAAAAAGCATATTCGCATATCAAGTAGAGAATTATTTTTGCGCGTGTATTACATATTGTATTATATCTATAAATATACCTTGCATATATACTACGATAACTTGTCTATTTTTAAAAGCCTCTTACTTATCACATGGCACGCCATTTCTTATAGTAAATGTATTTATAAGAATCTATAATAAGATGCGTCATTTTATGTGCTCTTTATTTTTTCTTTCGTGTTGCGAACGATCATGGATTACCGATTGTACGTTATACACTAGGTTGACTCAACCTCGGAAATTCAAGAAGAAAACTTTTCGCGATCCTACCGAGAAATACGTTGAAGATTGCAATAACGTAATCAGACTTTTCTTCTTCTATATCCCGCAAGCAACCAATCCATCTGATCAGATTTCTTTCCTTGTATTTGTTGCCGGTTCTTAGGGCACCTTAAGGATGCGATTGCTCGTACGCGGCGCGTACCTGCTTCCGATGCAAATGAGAAATGTTTCAGTGGAGGGTGGTTCAAAGCGGTACGATAAAGTGAATTGCGTGACAGCGCTGGTGGTCGTCTCCTTGTCACACATCGATAAAGGAGAGGATCAGACCTGGTTCGCGACGACCCTCGAAGAAAAAAGTCGAATCAACAGCCCGGGGAAAGACTTTCCTTTTGCCTTAACCGCTAGCCGTGACTTGTCAACCGACGCGTTTATTCCTTAATATTTATGTTATCGACATAACCACCGGAACAGTTATTACGACGATGCACGCAATTTTGTCAAAAGGATAACCTAAAGAATGCACTTATGATGAGCACGGAAGCATTCGTATGCATATGGGCGATATCTACATGGATAACTATAGGTATACGTGCGTTTGCGCACAGATGTCCCTGATATTTCTATTCCGCAGATAAAACCAGTGAACGAACAGCATTACTTTTTTCTCTTCTACACAATTAGGTTCTCCCACAGGTTACTATGGTCTATCAGAAACGATTAAGGCGCGGCACGACTTAAACGCGCACTTATACTCGGACCCTTTCCCTTCCTGCCAATGGAAACATCGATCTGCATTTATTAAAACGCAATTTGCATCGCGACACCGCGGACTCGTGCGGTTCTGTTGAATCTAAAATGCGTACTCTTTTTTGTAACTTTTTCGCTGCAGGACGAAAGTGAATTCGTGTCTTTACATCCAATGCGGATATTTTCTTCCGATTATCAAATATTATTTTATTTCAATATTTTAATTACGTATATTAAACTTGTAAAATAATATCCGCACAAAAATGGCGGCCATTAATAATTTAGCGAACTGGATTAACTGGGCTAAGATTATTAATTAATCATTACCATCTTGTTAAATCTATTGTGAAATCTATATTTGACATTATTATATAGATTCAAATCTAACTATTATATTTTAGTAATAAAATAACAATGAGAAAGAGCAATGATTAATAATTTAAAACTTAAATTAGATTAAATTTTTGATACTACAGATTTAACAGTGCAAATTATTAATGAAATGCCATTACACGAGTACTGATTTCATTCTTATTAATTTTCTATGATATTACTCTACTTTAATATTACAAATCTCATTCGACATACGTAATTGCATTAGTCAACGTAATCAAAATTGTTTTGAATTTGCAAAATGAGTAAATTTAAATGAATTACGATTTTAAATTTATCTGATTCAATACTAGGGTGTATCCTCTTACTAGAGTGTATAATCTTCTTTAATATTTCAAGAAATAATAAGGAAAAAATCGAAGACCTTCTTTGCGGACGCTATACAATATTCAGATTAAGAAGATCAATCCATAAGTTGACTTAAAGTCATCTCTATAAAACACAGCATTATAAGCACGAGATGGATTTTTATATCTTGGGAGAAGATGAGAAAAACGAGTCATAGCATCTTTTTTACATAATTCAAAAAGAGAAGCTATTAACAAATTTTAAGTATTCTAAATAATTCTGATAAATGCCGACCTAAGTATCTTTTCTTTCAGTATAATATAGTTCAATAAACTAAAAATATTTAAATAAGATGTAATACCTACTTTTAATAGTGCTAATTTACATTTAATTGTCATTCAGAATATTGTTTCTTTCATAACATTACTGGTATACTGCACTGAAAAAAAATTCTGGTTGAAAATGGACGAATCAGAATTTCCTGGTTAAATTTATTACAATTCTAGTTGAGATAATCGGAATTTTGGTTGATACAATACTTTTGGTAAAATCTACTAGAATTCTTATTTTTATCAGAATAATTATATCAATCAGAATTTTAGTAGACTTTATCTCAACTAGAATTTTAGTAGACTTAACCAGAAAATTCTGATTCGTCCATTTTTCAGAAGTACTATTTAATCCAACCAGACTATTTTTCTCAGTGGATATACTATTATATAATACGTGTAAACAAAAGTCACATTAAAAAGTATGTTCTAATAAAAAAGACTTTAAATATTTGTTAATATTTATTTCGTACATATTCGATATTTTTCTCTTTTCAATCTTTTAATCAATTTTATGTTGATATGTAGCGTAACTCGTATAATCAATTTTAACGAGATTTTTTTTTATTTTATATTATTTTATATTGACGATGTGAGAAAATTTCATAGCGGATCTAATAATTTCGTTTTGCCTTTACGAAACGGTCTTAACTTAAGGTTAGTTCTGACCGCAAAAAAAGTATAATGTTAACAAAGGGCAGCTTCTTTTCGCGCGTGCGGCCAGTCGAGGGAGAAGATTCAACAGATCGATTCGCAGACCGCAGGCTGTTAGAACTTTAACTAGCGCGCGTATAAACTCCGCTCACGCAGTCGTCAAGCTACACAGCGAGCAACCACAATGAATAAAAGATGGTACTGTTAAGCTCAATCGAGTAGCTCTCCGTAAGTGAGACGTCAGACCTTTCTTATCCTTAAGAGGCAATTTTTTATATACTATTGCAATATCAATTTTAATTTTTGACTAATTAAAACTATTATGTAATTATTGAAACAATCTAATAACGAAATCGATGGACGCACTAGTGCGTATTAATGTATATTAAAACTATTATACAATGATTTAATCTGTGTAAAATGCAAATATTTCGAATTATAAAATACAGATTTTACTTAATAGCACAATAAAATGTATTGAGGATTTTATAGTTTAATCCGTTTTTATATTTACATTAAACAGATTTTTACGTTAATTTGTGAACAATGACTTTAATATGCACCAAATTCAGTGCGTACTGAATGCATCCAATCAATTCGCTATAAGAATTATATGTTTAAAAGAAGAGTATCATTTAAATTTCTTTTATATTAATGTCATTTTAGTTATTCTTTTATATTAATGTCATTTTAGTTATTCATGTAGTAATTTCATTTAGATTTCATATAGTTATATTATTTAAAAGTTTTATTTTATAGACTAATTATCGCTTGCTAATTATCACTTTTAGACAAATGTTCCGGATAAACCAGTTATGAATTTTACCTTTATTTTATAATTATCCTCTCTTTCACTCTTACTTATATTTTTAGTTTTTTGTTTAATTTGTAAAAAATTTAATAAAACTATTAGTTAAAAAATGTTATTAAAATTTTTCGAATATCTTTTTTATGATGAGAAACACAGACGCAAATTCATATCTCGACATCTTATACACTTTATATTAAAATGCGAAAATATCTAGTATCTCTATTATCAAGAGTATCTATTACTTCTTGTATACGTACACATATAAATTTACTTTGTAGATTTATTAAATTATTTATAAAAAATCAATTGTTTCAATATATATAATAATGTATAATTATTAAATATATTCATAATAAATAAACATTCCTGTAATTATAGTTTTATCGTATTAAAATTGTTTTTAATATAATAGAAACTATAATGTAAATATAAATGTGCACGTACATATATACAATAAATATACAGATATCTCTCTTAAATACTTTCTCAATAGAAAATATTTTAAAATATTCCATACCATCTATAACTGATATGCAAAATTAAGTTTATAATAATAATTAACAAAAATTTTCTGCAAGCTTTGTTGTATACACAGGCGCGTGTTTATATATTATTTTTATGCACATAAATCGATAATTAAAAAAGTTTAAAGAAATTAAACATCAAAACAAATCTTTTTTTAATCCATATTAAAGCATTTTAACGAACTGTGACATATTATTTATAAGTATTTGTTTATAATATTTGTATGTTTTTAATGTAACATATACATACATTTGCATATATCTTATGCATGCGTATATATCAATTATGTATCTTTAATATAATTTTCTCGTAGATCCATTATCTTGAATTAAAGTAAAATGATTTATTACTCACCGACGATGCGTAGCAACGAAGTTGAAATACGTTGATCTGTAACAAATAGATTCAAATTAAGCTTAGATTCAAAGCTTAAAGTTATTAAAGCATCGCTTAAAGTTATTAAAATTTCATTTAAAAATTATTGATTTTATGGAGTAATTAAACAATTAAGAGAGTAGAACAGTAATAAGTAACAAAAACTCACTCCACGGTTGCTTCGCCGTTGCTCGACGTCTCCCTGGACCGCTTCTCCTCCTCTCAATTCCTTCTTATTCCTTTCGTGGTAGTCACATAACACTGAAAATATGATTAATTATAATTACATGTACAATAATCACATTAAAATATGTACATTGCACGACGCTTTCGATGTTAAGCACATGCAACGTCGCGACGGAAGAATAACGCGAATAAAGTACAAACATATGTAAAGCCAATTTATTTAGTACTGATAAATTAGCAAATTAGTTAGCGCAACAATTGTCAAAAGATTTTAATTGAAATAATTTTTAATCGTGCAAAGTATGTTGTGTTCAATATAATCGTCGACAATATAATCATCGACAATTTACAACATTATAATTCAAGAAAATTAATTGTACAAATTGCTAATAGCTTCTTATTTGTAGAGAATTGTTGCATTTATTTCCTATTACTTGTCACTTAATGCGTTTCAGAAAATAACGAACTCGCGCAACTATCTACTCGAAGTTCACTGCTGAAATGATAGTGTGGTAACCTTGTGTAAACATATCGCGCTGTATGTACGTTACAAAAATAAAATGCCAAGGCTGCACGCCAACCAATATAATAATAAATATTTCATAACCGTAACGAAATATTTATACATAGTATAAAATAAATACAGATATATTCTGCTCTTCCAAATTAACTCGTGGAATTTACAGTTACTCGAATCGTTCTATCCGACGATTCATGTATTATTTTTGCGTTTCAAACTTGGAAAATCTAATGCACGAGATTTATTCAAATCTGAGTGATGCTAAAGCAACAATTATTATTCTATTATCTATAAAACTATACATATTATAGTTTTCATTTCCTATTTCTGATTTTTGTCTTAAACGAATAAATTATACGAAATAACTATATTTCGATAAATAATTATATGCGTTTTATGAGCAATTAATTAAATAATAATTAATGCGAAGTAATAATTATTCAATTCATGATAATTACGTTCTTAATATCAGAGCTGCGTTTTGATTGTCTTAAAAATTAAATCGATATATATGGAGTTCGAGTCTCTAACCTGTCTGCTCGAGTTAAAAAAGTCAAATTATATAAGAGACTTTGCGCACATATACATCTTGGAAACAAAATGTTGCGCAACAGCCGATATATTGCCGTTAAAAAATATTGAACACTATATTAAGTATATTTCATTTCTTGCATTTCAGATTAATTCAAGTAGGGTATTATCACATCTTAAATCTAATATTTATTTGAAAAATAAAATTGATGTTATTTTGATCAAAATAAGCATTTATTAATTTATTAATTTTTATTACCTCTCGACAAATTTGTACGTACGGCAAGAAATAAAATCATATAATTTTAATAAATCAAGAAACAGTGTGTAGTGGCTTAAAAAAATGAGACAACTTATTTTCATAATTTCTTAAAATTACATGACTTTATTTTTTTTTAGAAGAAGTAACTTAGGACAAAAATGATAATCATAAATTATACAATTTTCGTTTTTTAATCTCAAAACAAAGAAAAATTTTATGTTTCAAATTTAAGATTAATTTAATTATAAGTCTTTTCAAGAGAAATTTAATTAATTAAACATTTAAATTCAAAAGAGGAATTAAATAATTTATATGTAATATTAAAAATTTCCTATTACTGATCAATTTGCCCATATCAATTAATTGCTATATTTTGTTTATAATTTCATTAATAAGATAAAATCGGAATATGAAAATAAGAAGTATCAAATCAATAAATGTCTCTTCAAAAACTAGCTCAAAAACTATTATAATATCAACATTCTTTATTCTCTCTAAATTATTCTCCGGAATGCACTATATAAAGTATTGCATGATACTCTCTAAATCTGAATCAGTGGATAATCACTAATATCAGTGCCAAGTATTGATAACCAGTGAAATCAGTGAAATCAGAATTATATAAATGTGAGATTCCTAATCTAGCTAATCTTTATACGATCTAATTAACCTTGTTTTGTGTTTAAATTCAATCAATATGATATTGAAATTAACAGGCAAATCAGTATTTTAGTTATAATAATGTTCAAACATTCTTCCTTTTTTATAGATAAACTTCACTAATTATCAGTATGCCAAATATGCCACTATAATAATTAGTGACTATTTACTGATTCAGATTTAGATAGTTATAAGATAAATGAACATAGATAAATGAAAACTTCTTGCTTTATATACAATATATGACAGATGAGACAATTATATTTCATGTCAGATGAAACAATTTTCATTCACGTACATATCTACACACACACACACACACACACACACACACACACACACACACACACACACACACACACACACACACACACACACACACACACACACACACACACACACACACACACACACACACACACACACACACACACACACACACACACACACACACACACCGAGATAGAAAGTCTTTATACAAATTGAAAAAGTCTTGTTATAGCTCGAAAGCTTTAAAAAGCTGTCGCTTTTTCTCAAGATCAAGCTAGGTAATTCGACAAAGTGCGAGTTGTTTGTAAATCCGTTTATCGATAAACCGAATTTTCACGCCTCACGAGTTCGATGTTATAGCGTGGCGTGTCCTGCGTGAAGCAACGAAAAGGACGTCGACTCTGCCGACCGCCGCGCCGTGTGATTTGGGGCGAGAGAAAGATATTGCCGGTCTGTGATTTTCTGAAATTGTGTTCGCGCGAATGAACGACGAGTCGAGGTACACCATCGGTCGATTGAAAACCTTCATAATCCGTTTATGCGCATACTACAAAAGCCGTCGTCAGCAAGATCTGTATTTATCGCGTCTCTTAAATCAATCATACGCCGATGCTGCTTTTGACGCTTCGCAAACAGCTCTTAATTTATGAATGATGATTTGTGGAATCTCGCACTCGAAACACGAAAAACCGAAATTGGAATTTGAGCGTTCGTGTCCAGAAAAATTAAAAAGACAATAAAAGAAGTGTGTGTCATGCTGTCAAAATATTTGACATACATATAACAACGCCTCTGTATTCATTTTCCAAGCCAAGATTTAACAATCGCGCTAAAATATCACATAAAAATGGTATCAATCGGCGAACGTGTTTCATCTTTCGCTCATAGATCTGTCTACAACTATTATAGAAAAAGCAGGCGAGTTAGAAAACAGCATCAGTGCGAATGGAACGGATGAGAGTCAAGTCAATAAAATCAAACGTAGCTAATTCGTTTAATGGCCGTGACCCAAACCTCCCTATTTATTTAGAGGGGATATCGATCGAACAAGAGTTTGGCCGCAGGAAGGTTAACTGACGATCCGCAGTCACGTCCGCGCAAACACGATTGGTGCGCCGATTTAATCTGTGAGGGATCCTCGAAAGGAATCTTTGCTGTTATTCCCTTGATGGTTGAATTTCTGCAGCGTGGTATTACAAAGAATTACGCGTGAAATTATGTTTTATGATACCGTCTTATGAATTTTAGCTTCGGTATTGCGTAGACTGGATAATAGATCGTTAAACTATCGTGTTTGCATATGAAAACCAGTATGCGTGACGTTTTCGGCACGCCAGACGCGTCACGACGTTCATGATTAATTGCTCAATACTGTGCGCTGCGTTTAACAATCCGTAATTCATCATAATTATAGCGCTGATGTGAAGCACACGGCAAAAACTTGCGTTTCCGCTTTACATAAAGATTGGTATCTTTTTTGTTTTTGTTTCTATTAAAGTTGCGTGATATTAATTATTCGCATACGTAAGCAAATGTATTTCTTTTTGCTATCTGAAGGTATTCAAAAGATAGTATTTAAAAAATAATCTTGGCAATATCGTGTGTGCGTAAAGTGTGCTTATTCTAATTCATGCGTGTTTGTCATCAAACGCATTTCATTACGCGCGATCTTCGGAGTAACTTTATGCGCACTTTCCGTCTCCGCGGTAATGGAATAAAGTTTGTCGCTCTCGCTAAAAGAAAGATTGGAAAGTTTCGAAAATTCGCGTCATTGAAGGTACTTTGCGTAATGTAAACTTCCGAGATTGCCTGCGCTAAACGAATGTGACTTGGAAAATGCGCCGTACGGCCTGCGTGGACGTCGTAATCGTCAACTACGAAAGCCGAATTATACTTTATCAAAGTTTCAAGATCAAAGAAGCTCGCGAAAGATTCAGCGAAAGTTATTATTTCTATTATTTTTGCTTGTATTTTTTCTATTTATATATACTTTGTGTGATATTTCAACTTATTTTACAAGCCCTTATAATTCTATCCCGTAATATAAACAAACTCTGACTGATTCTAAATACTTTCAATCCTACAAGTTCTTTTAGCATTTCCACGTTATGCAAATTTCACATTAAATTTTCTAGTATATACCGCTGAACATTTAACTTATCATTGTCACAAGTATTGCACGCAGACACTATTGCATATGTATCCATTTTACCGAGACAAATATGGATCGCTAAATTTTTGATACGCTCGTAAAAACGTTTTATTCCGATTAAATGATGTACAGAGAACGAATACATATATAGCTACTATCGATTTTCCCTGTCCTTCTCCAGAGTATTGTGGGAAAAATCTCGTAGTCGGTTACTGTCCGTTCCCTTCGAAGCTAACACCGTAGAAGCGCATTATCGTCAAGGGTTCACCTAGTGTAAACTCCTGGGGTTGCATGTGCAAATTGAGCGCAAGTTGTTTAACACGATCGTAGGACCTCGTCGGAACGGTACAGTGAGTCTCCAGTCCTCGTTGCACGTGCACAAACTCCTCTCGTAAGACTGCTACAATAGTCACGTTCGTGGAAATACAATCGTCGAGCCGATCTAATCTTGTGGATTCTTGTTGCAATCTCGTGCATCTACAATGGCAAAAATCGAATTGAGTTTTGCACGCGGATATCTTTATATTCTCTTTGACATCAAAGTTGTGTCACAGAAGCTCTTATGTAGATTTATATAGTTTTCTTTCAAATTTTCTTTCAAGATCAATAAAAACGTGTTTTCAAATTTACCTTCTTAAATTTGTCGATAAATAAAATTTTTCTTTGTTTTCTTATTCAATATTACATGTTTCGATTTCGAATCTTTACAAGATAACGTCTTTCGATTTTATATTTAATTGAATGTTCATATTTATGAAAAACATAAAAAAATATACAAATGTTTCAATTATAATGTATGAAACGTTATCGATTCCACAATAAATATTTGCAGAAAAGCGATCGAACAATATATATCGATTACACTTTTTAGCGAAGATGTAACAACGAATCATCTAGATAGAAACTCCATTAAGGATCGTGCCAAAGTACAGAACGCGTGCCGGCAGAATCTAATGTATTTTAATGGAATTCTTCGGCGCACGGTCATTTCTCTTACGGACTGGCGCGCACGCCATAGTGGCAGCTTCTTTTGCCCGTGGATGAGCATTAGCGGAAAAGTTACCTAAAGTACCGCGACCCTACCGCAGCTGCGGGCGGTTCGCACGCGGTTTTTACCGCGACGCGGGGGTTAACGCTCTTACTTAGCTTAACGTTCGTTAAGGGAGCAGCTGCCGCTCTTGAACTGTTGGAAAATGTCGCCGGTTTCTCTTTTTCGTGTGTCCAACAGTATAGAAGGTGGGAGGAAAGGCGAAGTAGTTCGTTTTTCTCTGTCCGCGTTTCATTCTGCGCTTGTGGAACGCACGAGTGTTTCATTCCGTGCAACAGCATTTCGTATCCAAGTACACGCTTATAATACGTATTTCCGACTTTGCTGCAACGATGAACGACGGTTCGCCTCGTTAGCGGCGGCCTGAATTTAATCCGTCATTTTAGTCATGCCAGTCTGCATTATTTAATCGACTTGTCTCTAATTAACGCATCGCGCCTGTTTAATTTCGCCAGAGCATCATAAACGTGCATCGCTCCGTTTTGGTTTTGGTATTACTTGATAAAGGGAATAGCGTAATGGATGCATGCCGTCAATATATCGCGGCATATCGAAGTAAAAGCGATTGATCGCTTCGAGTAAAATTGAGTTTGACACTTTCAAAAAAAAAAAAGCGTTACCTTGAAATAGCAAATATAATACTTTAATTTTTTTATTATTCAAGTTTATTAGAACGACATGTATATGTATATAGAGACTGTTTTTAAAAAGAGGATCCAATATTTGAGAGAGCAGATAATATGTCGAGTAACACACTATATTGAATCAAGAAAGCTTCAGTATATGTATATAAACATAGATCAAAAACTCAACCATTTCAGAGATAAAATAATTATATTAATATCAGAACAGACTTATGGGCTTCTACGAGTCACATGCGACATGAATATTTATCTCAATGCTTACAAACCACATTCTGAATATCTTCATTCAATTTACATACGTATTGCGTATATAATATAATAACCTAACAAAATTACGTGATTGAATCCAGCGTGCTTGTCAAATAATTCACGACAAAGATCTAAACTTTTGAGAGAGAGAGTTTGCGAATCGTGAGAAGATGCCAAGCGTGTTCAGAAATGGAAGAAGGACACGTAGAAGACCGTCTGTAAATATCGAAGTAAAGGTTTGAACAGATTACTTCCTTTTCACATCGCGTATGCAACTCGTAGAAGCCAATATATAAGTCCATCGTGATACTAAATTGTGATACAAAATTGTTTAGAATCTCAGAAACGGTTAAGTTTTTGATCTACGTTTACAAAGCTTTTACATAATATGGTGATTACTATTTATCCTATAAATGTTGGAACCTTTTTTTTTAAACATCGTGTACATGTAACATATAATATATACATATATTGTTATACATATTATATATACATATAATAACATATAACATATACATATATTGTATATACATAAAACACATAACAAAATTAATCTGCTTTATAAGCTTATATTTTACCATATGTATATGAATTATAATAGATTATTGCATGTGTTACCTTTAATGACTAAATTTAATCAATAACCTCTAGAGTAAACGGTGTTGTCTCATTAAAATAATGTCCATTAAACATGAATATAAAATTAATATAACAAATATTGCTTTGAAACGGGAGTTGGAAACTTGTCGTTCGACCACTTTATCATGACAGTATGATTAATTAATTTAATAATTCTTGATATTGATAGAAAGTATACAGAATATACTTTTCTAATTACTTATATTTGATAAATAATATTTTACATTATTAGAAGGATTATTAGGATTACATACATTAATCTTTCTTCTATAAAAAATTTAATTTTAGTAAAATAAATTTTTATTCTTCAGTATCATACATTCCATTTATTTTCTATTAAAATTTAACATACGTAGTTTCATAAAATTTTATGAATTTCAATTTTTCAAAGAGAAACTGAGAACTTTTTTACAGTTTGCAAATTTTGTATACGGATTTAACTCCAGAATATCGTTGTGTGTTGATGGCATTTCCATTTAATGAGCAGTTATACTTCATTCAAAGTCCCACAACGCGCACAGTGCACTGTTACAATGACGATGTATTACGCATCATCGCTCGTTAATACAGTGTGTGCATGGTCGACTATTAATTTATCGGCGTATTATGCAACGTTAACCGTATGATCAGCGCAGCTTTATTAAAATTCACTGCGTTTGACAATAAAATCACTGTAGCTACTCGTGGAAATAACTGTTCGCCTTTGTACTCGGAATGCGCATATAATGGTGGTAAGAACTACCACAGTCGGCATGACGATCGTATCATGACGTAGAAACGAAGATAGAAACGTAATTTTCACAGTAGATTGAACGCCAGCAGTCGGCGCGTTTATACGTGCGGACTAAGCGAATATTTAAGAATTCATTATTCCTTCGCCTACTCGATTTACTCAGCGCGAAAGCTAAGCCTCATTGGAGATCAAAAATCTCGAATAAAGCGAGCCATGCATTATAGATATCCATTCAAACTACCGGCGCAAAGTCCATAACTACGTTCGATGATAACGCAGTCCTCACCTGCGAAGAAGAATCTAGATTCTGACGTGTCCTGGAGGAGGGAAAGACAAGAAGAGCCGCAAACCAAACCGACGAAAACGAGATCGAAGAACGGTGAAGCTGTGCTAGATAAAAGAAAGAGAACGATATGGTAAACCGGAGCAAGTGAGAAAAACGGAGCAAGAACGAACGCGAGGGTAAATAGGTAGAAGAAAAGGGAGGGAGGGAGGGTGAAGAAACGGAGGAAACCCCGCGCGCGGTAAAGCGAGCAAGAAAAGGTGGGATGGTCGGGGAGAGAAGTGGCGCGAAGGCCTTCAAATGATTTAGCCCCGCCGTGGGGTTAGATCCGCAATTTCGTTTGAAACATTCATGAGAAATATCCTCCTGGCCCGGTACCGCAGCTGCAGCGTTTAAAGAATTGCACCACGCGGTCGCGACCGTTTACTTATCTCGATGGCTTCTTCCTCGGGGCTCTCAACCTCGCAAAACGAAGATGTTTCGCCCGCATAACTGGATCTTTCTTTGGCGTTTTCGTGTAGAAAGAGCGAAAGATGGCCGGTAAGGGGGATGGCCGAAGGGGAAAAGTGAGTAGAATGAAAAGAGAAACAAAAATAAAACAAAAAGTAGGTGGATTTCATGATCTTCTCACGGCTGAAAGAAATTCTAAGCGCGGATATCCTCCCGCTGGTACCAGATGAGCTTTAACGAGGTTACGGGTCAACGCCAATTTCCCAACCAGGTAGGAGGATCTCTGATCTAGTCGTGCTCCGTTAGATCGGTTTCAGCCTGGTTTCGTTGCGGCTTCACACAGACGAGTTACAAGTTATATGTAATTTATGAAGTTTTGAAAATTGATAAAACTTGTTAGAATGTTCTGGTATATTTCGTGAGTAATTGTGTCATACATAATTTATTTTCAAAGAAATCGAGTTTTATTAGCAAAAATAATATTTAGCGTATAATTCATATATAAATTCAAGAAATTGATATATTTTTTAAATATTTTAATATCATTGCAGTACAAAATGTAATTTTTTTAAGAAATCATAATGTTTTTAATATTTAAACATAATTAACAAAAAAGACTCTTAAAGTGTTAAATTCTGATTTTAATGAAACTTTGTATAAGTTACGTAAGTATGATGAAAATATAAGTTATGGCTAATAAAAGTTTTAAGGGATGAAATCACCTTATATCTAAAGTAGATTTCAGTTTTTTTCGTTATCTCAAAAATTATTCAATAAATTATTCAAATAAGCTATCGAAAAGTGTTTTATACGAAAATCATTTCTATATTTTATTTACCTCAATATTTCTTTTTAATAATTTTTTTTAAATTCACATTTTTTAAATTAATTTTTAAAAATATCATTAATAAACAAATAGACAAAGAGAAATAATTTTACTATAAAACTTTCAAATAAAATATTATTCTTCAATTGATAGATTTCTTAAATAATTCTTGAGATCGAATAAAAAAAGCTGAAAATTGTTTAGAAGAAGAATCATTTTATCCTTAAAACCATTTAATGGCCGCAATTTGCGATTATATGAATAGATAAATTTTCCAAATTCATCTATTTACGTAACCTATATATATTATTTTATTAAAATTAGAATTTAACTTTCGAGAGGTTTTCTGTGAGATAGATCAATTTATCTTTATTAGTCAATTCAATTTCAACTTTTAATTTAATTCGAGTTTAATTTAATTTCAGAAAAATATTTTTATTACTGTAACCAGACTATTTACTTCATTACTTTCTTTGCAAAATCGAGTACATTAGTTTAAACAGAATTACATATACATCTGTTAACTCTCTCATATCTCAAGCGGTTATTTCAGTGCAATTTTCGTCGGCTACCGAGTCGTTGGCGTGGCGACCTCGTCCACATGTCCTCCATTCAATTATCAGCCGTTCAATCGCCATTCGTGTACGTCTGTAGTTACAGTATTTGCAGTACATACAGGTACTCGATTGTGTAAAAATCTCTCTTTGCGCCTTCTCAGGCTCTTACGTCAATTCTCGGACAAAGTCAGTCTTATTATCCTCTTCATACGGTTTTTCGTTGCACAATAGTAGCTACACTTTTCGAAAAAGCTCTATTGAACGGAAAAAGTTTGATTGAAGCAGGACTATAATTTCTATATATAATACATTAAACGATTTTCATTTTGCTTTAAGATTCAGTATTTTACGAATATTGGAAGAATAAATAGTTGATATTAATTTCATATAGGAAAACGTTAATTGTATTCTAAATTGAAAATATATCAAGATAACTAGATGCACCGAATTATTATACGGATATTATCTATGAAATAACTTAAAGAATTGAAACCATCTTATGAGAAAATCATATATTATTATTTTGGTGAATCGAATTATTGATTATTATAAAATAATTCAAAGTTAAATTTTTTATTTACTATAGAGTATAGTTAACACAAAAAATCATTAATACATAACATTGTCCTTTGCTATTGTAAATTTATTATGTTTTTATATGTAATAGATGCGTCAAATTTATATCCTATTTGATTCTATTAGCTTTAACCAAAATCCGATAAGAATAATAATAATAAATCTATTTAATAACTATTTCTAAATAACTATCGCGCTTATAATAAATTCATTTATAATGTATTGCTGTCTTCATAATCCGTATTTCTAGTATTCTTGTCATGCATAAATTTAAATCAAAATACTAAGTCTCTATATTATAATCATTGCAATTGCTAAAAGTTTCATTTTAGAAATATTGAGACGATGATATACACAATCTGAATCATAATCTAGCGACTTTGTTTCATGATGTAGCTATAGTTCCAAATTGAAATTTCGTTTCTTGAAAGGCATCCATCGAACATTCAACTTTTTATCATGAACAAAGTATAAACTACCGATGAAAAAATGGAAATATACTCAAGAAATTGCAAAATGTTAAGGATTATCTGAAGTTGGCTTAATAAAAAGCCGAAACATGTAATGTTTATAAGTATGTTTATCTAATCTGTCAATTAAATTTTCTATTAATGTGACATCTACACTTTTAAACAATTATTTGACTCTTACATGTTCTTTATAATATTTATTTAAATTTTCCAAATTGGAAGCTTCTTCGTCGGAGTATTTTAACGCTCGAAGTCGCCTTCCCATGCGAACTGACAAAAGGCGACCATTTTCTATCTCTGCAACCCGTATACGTGAGTGTGTGTGTGTGTGTGTGTGTGTGTGTGTGTGTGTGTGTGTGTGTGTGTGTGTGTGTGTGTGTGTGTGTGTGTGTGTGTGTGTGTGTGTGTGTGTGTGTGTGTGTGTGTGTGTGTGTGTGTGTGTCGTGCGTGTGTGTGTGTGTGTGTGTGTGTGTATATATATATATACTATATCCGGCGAGCGCAATAAAATGAGAGCGACGCGTTAAACTTTATTGCGGGCGGAGGTTGTTGCTCGCATCTCTGTGGCGTCACCGTCGAAAGAGGCTGTTATAACTTTATCACTACTGTCGTTCGCGCCGTAGGACCGACATTGTGGGTCTCCATTTTTGGTTCGAGAATGTACAATGCTTCGCGCGTCTCTAGTTAACGCTTTAATTGCACGAACCATTAGTAATAGCTGCAAACGGCAGTTTGAAAGACATTGCTGAATATCGAAGATTACATTATTGCTGAAGGAGAATATAGACGATCAACAAGCTGATCGTACAATTTCTTCGTCTCCGGATTTTTATAGACTGATATATGCTTGAAATATAAAACGCCAGAAGATGGAGGACGATAAATATCGTTGAAATTCGAAATGTCTAGATAGTGTCTTAAAATAAAGTCAAATCGCTTCTAAACCTTTATTATGTTATACGTCTTTATATTGCACTCGTATTTATTGAATAATTTGATCATTCACAGCGTTGTTGTTATGAAATTTATTTTTACACAATTATACTATGTGCTCGAGATTATACATAGATGTGCATCGCGACACAATATCTTGCATAAAAACAAATGCATTTTAATTGAATTGTTGGATTATGTCGTTGGCACGGATATCAGTGTAAATAATAAAATGACATTTTATTAACGTAGCGTTTATTTAATATCTTTTGCATAAAAAGAGATCGTAAAAATATATGCTCTTTAAAATATTACCTTGGTTTTAACTTAATGCGTGTATTATTGGCGTATGAAAATTATAATCCTTGAGAGAAATGTAAAAATTGAATGCATCGCATAATATTTAAATTGCATTAAAAACTCTTTCGAGTAACTATTTGTTATGCTTTCAATCTTTTATAGCGCATATCGTAATAACTTCAACGTGCTTATACGTGAAATTATAATTACCATCGTCCGTTTCAAATTTCCGACTTCCCTGCCCTAGGGGTGCAAAACAGAGATGGGAAAGCGGAAGGATTATAGGGTCTAAAACCATCGCCCCGCCGCCCACCCTCCCCCCTCATGACCATTAACTAATTGCATTCTACTAATTACTCGCAAATCCTTCCGTTCCCGCTTCCTCGTGACTCTGTATACGCCCGGTACACGATCGTAAATACCTCAACTTCCAAAGAGCTGTGAGCTCCCTCCGGCGCTCTACCTTCCTCCAGCTTGTCAAGAACACAAATAAAGACTTTAAACCGGTTAACCGATCCAAGCGAGATAGTAAGACTGAGTACACAAGAACGATCGTCGCTTTCCTACTTCAATCTCTTCACGAACTGTAGTGACTATTGCAGTTTTTCGTAAGCGAATACTCGGCGCATGGCTTAGCATGAGAGAAGTGACCGTTGTGCTCGACAATAATACGAACTACATTACGAGACACGGAAAATATATCCGCTACTACTTTAATTCGCGAATAAATTTCTGCTATGTGGTCCTGCTAATCACTCAAGTTTATAGCGTGAAGTAAGTTTTTCGCACGAAAACGTGGAAATTAATTTCAACCGAGATCAGCACAAAACCATTCCGAAGCATCGTGATTAAACGAGGCCGTATATTATTTCGCACCGAGTCCCATTTCACGCATATGGTATTCCGATCTTTGCTACTGTATCGTATTGTATCAGCCCCGCGCAGATCGTATATCATGCTGATAATAATTCTTATGACTGCCGTGGAAAAAAAAAAGATTATTGCCACGGCAAAGATATACAGGGCGCTCTTAACCCGAAATCTCTACGCTGTTCTGCCCTCCATTCATTACCCTCACTACCCTTCCTACCTATTCTTTCGCCACAAATCTGAATCCCCCATCGGCCCAGCCAGCACGGAACGCGAACGTGACCTCTCGCTGGTACAGCGAATGCGAGGATAAAATGCATTGGGAATTACGTATATCCCCCAGTGTTCGTCGAAGTGAAATATTTCCTATCGAGAAGCATCCCCGCTGGCAGGGGTTTGAGGCAACGGCGTTCGGTCAGGCGGTTTTACTCGTGGGAGAGAAAGTTTCGCTAAAACGTTTCCGCTGATAAATCTTGTTTACAGATGGGCAGGCTCAGGTGATGCGTGCGCGCTTCGTTCTCGTCAAAACTTAAAGTACGGGCAACTTCGAAATTCACGCGGGACGCGCCGTGCCGCGCGAATACGTGCCGCGGTCGCGCCGCGCCGTTGGCCAACATCGATAATTGGCAAGGAACGCGTCGAGAGTCGAAACACGGGGAATGACTTTAGAACACGTTGTGCAGTAACAGAATCATGATCGGAATGGCGCGATGGTAGATGGGCGTTAACTCTGATAGGTTTAGTCGAGGTAATAATTGCAGGTACTAACGATGGCACTTGTACATGGCTCGTGGCTTATGTCTCTATAATTCAATATATTGCTTCATATACAAAATCGTCCTTATTTGGATAACTTATCGATTGGTCGATTACATCTGATCAAATTATTGTGTAATAACTTTGGCAAATTGCTTTATTCCTAAGTAGTTTCCTCCTAATTAATAATTCGCTTGAGCTGCTTATCACTTCTTGTGGCTATATACATGTAGTAGTTATTGTATTTAATTTTCACAGCTATATTTTTGTATTGGTTTTTAAAAAATTCTTTTTTTTTATTTGATTTTCATAAATAATCAAAATATTAAAAACAAATTAAATTTCAGAAACAGATCAAAAAATATTTTTCATAAAAAGTTAATTTAAAAAGTTAAATAATAAATTTTAAATAATAAATTTTTTGTTTAAAAAATCGAATTTAAGCTTTATAATTATGTGAAAATGAGTTTTTGACTATAATCATTTATAATTTGCATTTATAATTTGATAAATTTAATATATAATTTATGAACATAATACATTATATCCGGATATAATGTATTATTCTATTTAATATTAATTAATATTCTAGTCTAACTCAAAATGCGTCACCAAGTCATGAATTAATTAGCCACATATCTGCTAACACGTATTTGAATTATGAAAAACTACAATGACACTGTTATTCACAGTTGAAGAAAAACTGCCTCGCAAGGGAGTGGTACTGAAAAGCGTAGCCAACGGTTTTAATAATTGCTACAATATTCAACAATTGCCCTAGGACAAGGGGATAAACGAGTGGTCACTCATAAATTGAATGTAAACGACTTGCCTGTTGAAATATCAAATATATAACGGCTAGACATTTATTCGCTTGATATTAATAGATAAAGACAAGACAAAAATACCTGCATATACACAATGTACTTCTTTCTCTTGAAATAAAAAAAATCGATTATTTTTTTGTCATAAATGATATATTAAAGTGTCTAAAATAAAGTTTTAAAAGATTTTTGTCAGATTCTAATCTTACACAGAAAGTTTACGATCAAATTGAGCTAATTGTAAATTGGAGCTGTGAGGTATTAGCCATATACGTAATAAAAATCTCGCGTCACGTTTTAGCGCTGAGACACCACCGTGTCTCCAAATAAATCGAAAGGTGCAAGATCTGAAACTTTTAAAAATTTATATAGATATAAAAAAAGACAAGAGACAGTTAATAGTAAGAGATAGTTAATAGTAAGAGAGCGAAAAACAATTAAATCAGAAAAGGATATGGCGCGTATGTTTTTTATATTTTTCTATCTGAACTTCATTATATAGTGTTATCAAACTTTACTCTCTAAATCTAAATCAATGGATAATCACTGATATCAGTGCCAAGTATGCCAAGTATTAGTAATTAGTGAATTAAATGTGAAATCCCTAACCCTAATCTTTATTATGTGTCTAATTAAGCTCGTTTTAGTGCTTAAATTCAATGAATTGATATGATATTGAAAGATTGAAATTAACGTGCAAATATCAGTATTTTAGTTATATAATGCTCAAAACATTCTTCTTTTTTTAGTTGAATTTCACTGATGATCAGTGCAAAGTATACCACTGAAGTGACTATTATTAGTGACTATTCACTGAGTCAGATTTAGAGAGTAAACGTATTTTTCTCAAACCATGTTTTTGCAATCGTCGTTGTACGAAACTTCCACAATAATAATCCGATTGACATAAATTTGATACAGATATTTGAATTAAGAATCGCTATTGCATAAACTAAGAATTAAATTAAAAATTATGATAACTTGAATAGTTCTTTTAATACACCTACAACGAGAAAGCACAGAAATTTTAGCGAATAAATAACTTTTTTTTACAACACTATTATTTAGTGGAAATTTTTTTTTCATTTTCCTTGATTCACATCGTTAACTTATTACTAATTATAAAAAATTTTAATTTTCTATTCTAGCTCTATTGGACGCTAAATTATTTATACAACGGCAGACTCCGAAAATTTTGACACTATTACATCACACTCTGGATACCGCTATATTAAATTTAAGAAATAAATACGTGGTATTTATATGCCAAGAAAAAAGAATTATCATATTCTTTGATTTCATCGTTCATCTATGAACCACTTTTGAAAAACACTCAATTTCATCCTCTAAACAGAAAAGGGCTCATAAAATACACACCTACATAAAATCTACATAATATGATCACACATAGTTAAAAGTAAAATAATTTTATTGACCGCACAAAATAGTTTCAATAAATAACATACGAGATAGATATCAGAATTCGTTTAATTTAATTACTTGGGTATCCGTAAATGTCCAATATGTCTATCTTCATCTCAGGATAAGGTAAAATTGTCCCTTGAGATACCTACCATTATTCATGAAGAGATAGTGAAACTCTCGTTTAATATCTCCCCTGTAGCCTGCTTACAATGTTACAATCGCCTTCAATTTATCACTCGTATCGCCGGACGGATTTCAGGTGACCATTGTGTTTCGCGAGTAACGATTTAGAAAGTCGGGAATAACTTTATCGTAGAATGGACAAAGTAGAAAATGCTGCGTCAGTGCCGTTACGTGAGATTATGGCTAACCAAGAACGCGAAAGTGAGGGGTGCCATCCTTCGCCGGTATGCTCATGCTTCAAGGAAAATATGACAAAAGAAAAGGAGAAGCAAAGAGCAATGCGCGTCGCGACGTGAACGCCCATCTCTCAATTTGCATTTTCAGCATTTTGCTCGCAGGCAAATAACGACTTCATTACAGCGCTCATCAGATATAAATGACATATTTGATTTGCGTCGTCGCCGACGTCTTCGTCGTTTCCCGTCTCGTTCGTCGTCGTCGTCATCTTTGTACCCGCCACCTGCCGTCTTCTGCAACTCACACAGACAATGGAGATGCTGGATACTTGCATACTCGGACGTTCTACCCTCTTAATGAGAGGAGAACTTCTATAATCGGTGATCAGTTTGCGAGCAAGACAGACGTCGCTCATACTGAACCATTCGTGGCGATTAATCAGGCTCCCACTTGTCGATGTGCCAACCGTCATTTCTACTTTCATAACGGATGCAGTGAACGATTTTAGCCGAAAGCTATTGAATTTGGTTGCGTACATATTGACCAGCTGTCATTACAAGCTGCTACTCTGTTCACATTAACCATTATTGATACATTCCAATTTTTACAATGTTAACACATGACAAAATTTAGAGTAATAGTTTGTCGTATCATAATAGTTCAATAAGTATTATATAAAATAAAAAAGCAATAAATTAGATGAAAAATAAGAATGTAATAACAAATTTGAGAGAGCTATAACTTTTAAAAAAATATATAGAAACCTGACTTGTGCGATTACTGTAATAATAAAAATATTTAACATTATTGATTCTTTGATGAAATGAACAGATTTGTTGTTTAAATGATAAAGTCATGATAAATATCATGATAGGTTGCGTCTCATCTCTCACGAGATAATATGCGGAGATAAAAATCGTAACATGCAATTATTGATATAATGCTGATTTTGAGCACGAGAAAAATCAATTAATCACGAATCCGATGGAACGTCTGTTCCGACGTTTCGGATTATCTCGTATGTTGCTCTACAGTTACGAAAAGATTAAGTGTTAGAAATGAAGGGCATCGACCCTCTCAGCAGAAACACTTGTAGAGCATTCATTGCTTCCGGCGATAAAGTCGGCTTTTCATATCGGATTTTCATGATGCGTCGCGCGTCGGGATGAGAGCATTTCATTTGCTTCGCATATCCGATTTCTCGGGCTCGCAGAGATCACAGCACACGCCATTGTTATGTGATTCTGATCACCATGTCCAAACAGCCGCGCGATCAATTTTGGCCGGTAAAAACATGTAAAATGCAATGTTATCGTGACAAACGCCACAGACATACGTTTCGCCGCGATACATATAATGGTGTAGTCTCATTTTTCATTCGCTCCGTGAATAAATGTTTCTCCGCCACAGTGGAATGGAATATGCGAAACAAGCGTTACCCGATATTCGCACAAAGCGATGCACTTCTGCCGGGCGTTATGAAAAATTACGTCGGATCGTATTTACACTGTCAAACAAATTCGCGTGCATGAGACCGGGATAATCCTAGGTTGTATCAAACAATATTATTCGCTTTAAAATACTCGAGTATACATCGAAAGAATGATTTTACCGAAATATTAAAAAATTTAATTAGATACAGAGTTCAAATAATTTTTGTTGGATCATTAAAATTATTTTGAGCTGTGTAAGTAATTTTTTAATCTTAAATTTTAGAATGTCATTAAAATAATTATGTAGGACATTTAAGTATAAGGATAATGCTGCAAAAAGTTTTTACATTCTAAGAGTGAAATTGAATGTCCTTATATACATATTAATAATTATTTTAATAATCCAATAGAATTATTTTAGATCTATATATATATTTATCTGTAATTAATTTTTTAAATATATTTTAGCAAAACTGTTTTTTCCATTCAAGTTATATAAATAAAACTACGTTTAAATCTAAATATCTTCTTTACAAAAATAGAAATTTGCATATAGAGATTTAAAAGGATCTTTCATAAACATTTAATTCATAAACATCGATATTCATTTTAACGTAACTGCAAATGCCTGGACGTATATTTTTATAAATTGTATAGATATTCAAATATTCAAACGTGGTTTAATCTTAACACGACCTTCTATTTCCATCGACAATTGAAAGTCGAAAAGCCTGTTGTTTTGCCAACATTCAGTGCTGTTTTCATCCTCGCGATCGACACGGTACCATCCATAGCTGGCAAATGTCGGTAGAGCGGAAGTCGCTGGCGAATGACAGGTCTCCAGTATTTTTTTCTGCCTATCGTCCTACTCTTGCTCTGTCCGATCTTGATCCGTCACACCGGCTGTTGCGAGATGGAATACGTGATGAGCATTCACCACAGTTGTTTCCGTCCTACGCCGATTATTGGAAACCAATGGTATTTCAAAAATAACGAGCAAAATATGGCCAATATAACGATGTAGGAAACACGCCATTGATAGAGCTGATAGAACAAAGAAAGTCCGGTTCAACCGAAACATATGTATGGATCGACAGCAAAGAACATTGGAGGAGAGGAGGCAAAGGTGATACATCAGCTAGCCGAGAGAAGGCTGATTGTAGATTGCGACAGAAGGTTTTACGATCGAAAGGGAATTCGCTCTGCCTAAAGCTGGATCGAGAAAGAAAGGACTATGGAACACTTTGGAATGCAGGAGGGAAGGAACGGAAGTTGGGTGGAAACCGCCCTCGTATTCGTTGCCCGATGATATACATCTTCGAGATCCGATAAGACAGGATAGATACGTCTCACGGCATCTTACCTCTTTACCCGCATTAAATCGAATGCCAGGGTATTCTCATGCATGCCAATTCCTCTATCCGGCGTTCTCCCCAGCTACTTCTCTCCCTCCCCCTCCCTCCTCCTCCTCCCTCCCTCCCTCCCTCCCTCCTCTCTCTCTCTCTCTCTCTCGCTTCTCTTCTCTCTGCGGCCTGCCTCGCTGTACCTTCGTGTTGGCCGTGATTTATGCTTTAACGTAAATATCGTTGTCGTCGTGGCTCGAGTGCCCCTTGAGCTGTGTTACACCGCCACAGGCGCCATTTCCACCTGTTCGCGAGATTGCGCGTGCTTATGTACGCGCTTCCGTGCATGGAGATACCTCGAGGTAAAAAGGGGAGTTTTCGTGACTGATCGCCTATTGTCGACGTAAGTAATGTAAAGCGCACAGTAAACACAAGCATGGCACGCGTGCCTGTACATACATGCGAATTTAGTATAACTAATATTTATTAAATTTAAGGGCCTTATTTGTCTCGGCTATAATTTTGTGCATAATTAAAACTTGCATGTGTTATAAGGAAAATAATATTAATATTTTTATGCTTGACGTTTATTAAAATGACTGCATTTTTATCTTGCGAGGATAAAGTATAAGAATTTAGCTTCATGTGAATGGGTTTTAGGCAAAAGCGATGTAGTTTTAAAATTTATCATCTTACGATTTAAAATCTATAAGATTATGTATTGAATTAATCGATATATGTATATACTAATTTTAATTTTAAATACTAATAGAAATTGTAATTTTTGTTTATTCAAGCTACTTCTTTTATTTTCTAAGTCTATTTATATTTTAAGATTTGTGTAGAGTGTCAGACGTTTTATTTAGTTATTTAACTGGATATTAAATATATAATAACAAAATAGTTAATTATTTATAATTTGATACAGAATATATAATTTATTTTTTGTTTAAGTTTTATTGACTTTTTGTAAGACTTAAATTAATATAAAAAAATTTATATAAAAAGCTTCTGACAGTTCTAAAATAAGTCTTTCATTTTAAAACTTAAAAAAGCACTATCTTTAGAAAATACGTCATTCATTTTAATTTATTTATTATTTAAAGATCTTAAAATGCAGTTCTATATTTATGGTCTTAAAATATATGTCAATATGTCAAAAACGTTTAAAAAGAATATATAAAATTTGAGATATCTCTTTGTATTCCTAACGAGAACGAAAAGATTTACCTCAATTCTTCTAGATTTTTATCCTCGCAAAGAATATACTAGTTCAGCACTGCAACCTCGTTATTTTTAACTACGCAGTCTGCGTTTTTACGCCATTTCGGCACGTTCGGTTAGCTGTACCACAACTTGGTTCCATTCAGTGACATGTGTTACGAAAGCTCGATTGCTCTAACGAAACAGCATTGGGGTCGATCCTTAATATGAATCCCCCGGGATATCGATATAGATCGTGTGCGAGTCTATTCAGACGAATTCGTTAATGCGAACCATTGCATTCAGTTACTATGCAAAAAGGGATCAATCGGTACGCGCAGCGGCCGATGGCACGGACAGTTAATGGCTCCCACGTTCGAGGAATTTAAGTCACGTAGAAAAACTATTTGAACCGCGTGAATTAGCATTCGGCACGGTGTCCGATCGAACAGGCGTTTCATCGGTGAGAGACAATAGAAAAATCAGTTGGCGCAAATCGATGCGCAAATAATGTTGGACGACGCGACGGCACAGTCAAATCCCGATTAGCTTCCAAAAATACTCATTGTGTTCCGCTTAACCCTCCGAGACTTAAATGATTATTTGTTAAATGAAAATATTGTTTTAGTACAATTTTATTTTATTTTCCAATTTATAAAATTTACATAATATTTGGGGAATATTTAAACTGATTATTTTTTATATCTATAGATATCGTTGGATATCTATAGAAAATCAACAAAATTTATTTCAATATCTAATTTTAAAAATATTTATATAAAAAATTAAAATATTAGATATATTGTAATAATATTAGACATAATATAATAACTTAATTCAAATTAAATTTTATTTTACCGATGTTTTCTATTTGTTTAAATTTGTCAAAATTTTGCTTGTATAATATATTTTTTATTTAAAAAATTGTCTTTAATTTCATTTAACATGTTATATCAAATTATTCAAAAATTCTTTATTGCTAGCTATTTCAAGACATTATGTAATTTTTATAAATCAAGCATTTAACAACATTCAAATTGAAAAATTTTCTCTCTTGCAATATTTTTCACCGCATGCATTTTAACGCCAGTTTGTTCAAAGTTTCGCAACTTGTTCTTCTTGAATCGATTCACGTCGTTCACCGGATCTTCACGAGACTCGAATAGCGATAAACTCGAAGAAATTAACTGGGCCATCAAATTGTACTTTGTAGAGAAGTTCTCATTGGCTTCCAGACTTTAAACGTCATGCTTTACGAATTACAAATCATACGGATCTTCAACTTTCAAATAATTCATAAACTTCATTCGTTTTTTTTAACGCGACATCCAATTATAAATTTACAAGGACATTATTAAGTCATAAATATAATTAACAATTAATAATATAAAGTACAAATAATTAACAATCTTTTGTCTATTTTTTTAGAGAATAAAAAAGCTTTGATTTTTAAGAAATTTATCTCTAATAAAATAACAATAATATGATGTAATATTCTAAGTATGTTAGAAAATTTATTCTAAATGAAAAACTATTTATTATTTTAATATTATTCATTACTATAAAATTTAATATTGTATAATATACTAAATAAAGTCTTTTATTTAAAAACAAAAATAGAATTTTTTTCAGAACATTATTTATATACGTTTTTATAATGGAATGTTATTTAAAAAATTAAGTAAATTTGCATTATTTTACATTATATTCGCATTAATGTCCTTGCAAAACATACTCATTTAGATTCAAATGCGAAATAACATTAATGTTATATCTATCGTTATTGCAAATTTGTGAAGTATTTATCGTAAAATGTCGTAAATCCGGATTCTATTCTGTATTAAATTTCTATTCTGTACTAAAAAATTAAACAAAGGTAATTTGCATGTGTTTTACAAATATCTGCAATCGAGAGTCAAAGAGGAATAGTTTAATAATATGCTTTAGAACGCAATGTTTAATATTACATTTCCATAAGCGAACATTATCGTTCAATTATATTATTTACCTCCGTAATGATTGTTCAAAGTTTTCCAAAATAGAAGTTTACAGCGGCATGTAATACATATTAATAACAATTTTTTATTTTTTAAATATTTTGTTACAATATCGGTTTAAAAATACAAAAACAAATGTCTGTAATAAAATATAAACGTTATATTGTTCAAACATACTAAAAATTATTTATTATTTATCAAATATTATTTAGATATTAATAATTTAGACATTTGCCTTAATATTTATATAAATTTATTAAAGTAATTCAAAAGTATCTTATAAAAAATAAGTATAATAATAATAATAAGTATAATAAT
>NW_012130073.1:5889698-5892555 GCF_000143395.1 Atta cephalotes
AATTTAGTTAAATAAAATAAAATAAAAAGACAATACGCAATTTAATGTACAAAATCTGCATTTTCTCTATTTTTATAAATGTCAGTCGGTGTAAATACATAATTGAAAGAGAGATCGCACAATTAACTTGAAATTTAAAAAGGACTACTACATTGCAATAATCATGATGTCTTCATTAGAATCTTCTATATTTTTAATTCGCAAATATAGAAGATTCTAATAAAAACATCATACAGATGACTATTGCAATGTGTTAATCCTTTTTAAATTCCAAGCTAATTGTGCGACCTCTCTTTCAATTATGTATTTTACGCCGACTGACATTAATAAAAATAGAGAAAATATGCAGATTTTGTACATTAAATTGTGTATTGTCTTTTTATTTTATTTTATTTAGCTAAATTAATTGTATGTAATTATAGCCGTTAGAATATAAATCGTTCAACTTGCAAATGTACCATTAGGATGTAACTATTGTTATATTTACCGGAACAACATTGATAACTGTTTGATCGAAACGTATGTTTTATTTTATTTTATTTGAAATATATTTTAGCAACTGTAAGCTGATTTTTGCTTATATACTCTTGTGTTATATTTATTTTGTTTGATACTTGATTTGAGCTTTATATATTTAGTTTTAAATATAATAATATAAGTGATTATATTTAGCAAGATTTTGTCTTGTGTGTGTGTGTGTGTGTGTGTGTGTGTGTGTGCGTGTATGTGCACGCGTGTGTGTGTGCGTGTGTATGTGTGTGCGCGCGTGCGTGTGTGTATGTGTGCAGTAACAGAATAATTTCCAACTTGCAATGTATATATGTTTTAAAAAATACTCGCCAGAAAGATCGAGTGTTTGGATTCATTAACATTAGTTACTGTTATGCTCCCCAATATGAACATCTGGTGTTATACTATATGTATTAATGTTATGCATTTGTACGTATATTACATGCGATTTATGCAAAATTTCATATATATTAATTGATATATGTTCAGAAGTAATTTTCACAATAGTGATATAATTTAATTTTACGTCATAATATTGTTAAATACGTTATAAGTTTGAAAAATGCAGAAGTTATCATGATAATAGCAGTTGAATGGACAGAAAGTATTTCTTTTCGGAATTGTAAACATATTACTTTTGTAATTTAATTAAAAATAAGTATTATTATATCCCATTTATATAATATTAAATATAATTACGATCCTTAATTTTCTTTGTAAAATGTGCTTTATGCTTTTGATTTAATGAAGGATTAATTTCATAGTCACATTTATAGTGCAAACATACGGCACAAACATGAATCATGTTTAATAATATGAATATGTATTTATATTATTATGTAACGCGCACGATTACTTCATATTCATAATTTTGAAGCGGTATTAGATCACCATACATCGCAGATACTAATTAAAACGAAAATCACATTAACGCAGTCATAGAGATAATTTTCATTTAATTAATCTACAATAATTAATTATAATCATCATATAATAAATGTAAAATATCGACCATGCTTTCTATGATTTTCAAAACTACATAGAATGGGCAATTCATATCTGAATATTAAATCGTACGCAAATAGCGGCGAACATAAATTTCGAGGGAAAGTTATTAGCTCCATTAAGCTTCCATGAGACGCAAACGCATTTGCAAGCGACACTCGCAATTAGCATACAATTTCTACAAAAATAAAAACTAATTAACGTACGTGCGCGCCTAACATCGAGCAGCGTATTATTAGAAAATCGATTTAGCGAAACGACTATGACAGTATCACTTTTTTGGCTACGATAGCGGTGATAGGAATAACAAGGAGCGAATAAAGCAAAAACAAATCAAATTGATCCGATCGTAAGGACGTGGAAATTCGCCCGCCGATTTTCGCGCCAACCATCCCGTTCCCGCCGTATCGCTATCCCTTCGCCAGAAGATTATCGCAATTGCCGGCGGGGAAAAGAGTGGTCTCGATGCCCGCGGTGATTACGTGGAATGGATATGAGAAGGAACGAGTCCAATCTAAGCATCACGCTTCGATGGGCAATATCAGTGGCTTATCATCCTTCCTAGCTTCCTGACCGTACGCAGTTCGCGCCGTTCGTAATATAAATTCACACTCTCGTCTTCTTGCGCGAATAAACATTGAAATAAGCCGACACAATCTGCACGCCAACAAATGTCGCCTCTCTCATATTAATATCTTCACTAATTGCAAGATCCATGCTTTTATTTCTTATTAGAAGGGATAGGCTGAGTTAAGAGATTAACATTTTAGCTGAATGAATTATTCGATGAATTACGTCCTTCTGTTTGTGTATCAACTTATTCAAAAGTATTATTCATATTTTATTCTAGAAAATCCACAAATAAATTGTGTGAAAAAATTAAAAATAAATCATTTTCAAATTTTAATTAATTAAAATTTTTACTCTTTTTTAAATTATTAATTTTAATATGTTGACACTAATTCGCTCCGTTAATTGAATATCATTAATATCTTTGTTCTTAGCTCTTACACTAAAACACTTCACATTTTCTTAAATCCCTTGAACGATTTCGCGATGACATTTGCGTTTCACATCGTTGATTTTATCCCCCTTCGGTCGAAAAGCAGAAAAGTTGCGGTAGATGTATTTCTATGCTTCGATAGATAGAGGTCGAAAGGTGAATGGATATACGAATATTTTGATATATATATATATATATATATATATGTATGTATATATATATATATATATATATATATATGTGTGTATGTATATATATATATATATATATATATATAGTACGTACTATAGTTAAGTTAAACGTTTAAAAGTTAGTTCTTGTAGTTAGTAGGGTAGGTAG
>NW_012130073.1:5892575-5913992 GCF_000143395.1 Atta cephalotes
TATATAATATATATATACTATAATATAATAACTAATAACTATAACTAACTTAACTAACTAACTTAACTTAACTTAACTTAACTTACGTTACGTACGTAGTAGAGAGAGAGAGAGAGAGAGAGAGAGAGAGAGAGAGAAAGAGAGAGAGAGAAAAAAAAATAGTTTTAGTGAAACATCTAAAAATTTAACTAGATGAATATTGGAAAATAATTTTATTAAACTTTTTATGAAAATAATTGTGTAAGCTGGTTGCTAGAATGTCAAAACTTTATTGCTCATCATGCTTGAGTTTCCCACATAATTATTTCGATGGTCCAATAAAATTTTCTATATCTACCTACATTTTTAGATATTTTAGTAAAATCGTTGTTTCCACGCACACGCACACACACACACACACACACGCGCGCGCGCGCGCGCGCGCACACTCATTCACTCATGCACGCACGCACGCACGCACACCCATGCATATAAGTTCCTTTTTTAAAATATTATTTTGTTTTTTAATATTTTTAGAACAATATTTATTAAATGGTTAAATCAAATGAGTTATATGTATATAATTATATGTGATATTTTTAAAGAAAATTGTTATAAAATTGATTATTATAAAATTACATTCACAAAATGCTCAATTTTTTCTCACTTAATACATTTTAGAGATTGCTTTTTTCATAAGAAAATCAATTATATATCGAATCACTAAAATAACACATTCAAATTATACATATATCAAACCACTAAACTAATATATTTAATGTCTTATTTCATTACCTGGCACTCTTAGAGCAGAATAAGATAATTCGAGAGTTTGACGATTTCAACATCTGATAACGTTTCAATTTCAGAAGTTATTCGGGCGAAAAGACATTCGAGAGCGTAACTCGATTCATGTATTTCCATTTTGGGTACGAATAAGACCAACAATCAAATGAAGTTCTAGAATCTTCGAAGCGTTACAAAATCATTCCTCGTTGCATATCAACTCAACGAATACTCGCGTAGTATACGGAAATAGTTTTATTACGAACAATCTAGTCGTTAGCATGTACGAAAACTCACCGGCGTTTTTAACACCGACGTTGGGATTTAAAGGATTTCGCAATGGGATTACGGCCATCGATCATCACGCGCACCTGTATCTGCCTTAAGCGGCAATATTGGAAGCGGATTTTAACGCCGGTTTTAACGGTCCGTATCGCGTAATATTATCCTAGTATTAATAATGGCGATAAATCAACAGACTGGGGAATAACGTTCGACTTCGAGCTCGATATTCCGTTGGGTAGTTCGGTGGCACAGTCGAATGTATATAGTGGCACTCCAGGGAACCGCCGATGTATGCCGCGAGTTTCTCTAGCACGCCGAAGCACGAAATGCGCTCCGGGGGTAGAACGGAAGGGAAAGACAAAATTACGGCTGCAGCGTGCATAATGATCTACTTGCGAGCTCTCCGATGCGCGGCGAGGAGATTTACAGTCGTGGTAACGTTCGCAAATGTGGTCGCCTCTAGATATCGTCTTGCAAGAGCGCAACCTGTCCTCGATGTTTCTGTGTGGATAAGAGGTGCCACGATATCATACGATACACAAGCGGAAGTTAACGCTATTCACCCGTAATACGATCTATTGGCAGGTAACGATATTGCGCTGGTTAACCTTTTGACTTAGCTGAGAATGGATTTATTTACATACGACTTAGTTAGTATAGTATTATAAAGGAAGATGATTTGAATTTTAGATTATAACAATTGTTGTTCTTAGAACAAATTTTTCTAAGAATGCAAATAATTCTTATCAAATTTCCCGATCTTTAATATTAAATATTATCACATTTGGTAGCAATCGCGAAAATAAAATTAAATAGAATATATCTAACTTTAATTCTCCGTCTACAATTATATTTTTACTCCTTTCCAATCTAGGTTTTTTTCGTTCAACCTAAATTTTTGTTATTATTCTAGACTTTCGAAAAATGTGGAAACGTTTAAGATTACTTTTCAATATCTCTATTACATTACCAAAGTTTTTTAACTCAAATGTTAAAATATTTATTTAATAAAAATGGAAATGAATAAAGATGAGGGTGACATTTGAGAATGAAATTTCGTTTGTGCCAAAATAGATATAGATTGCAGACGAAAAAGATTAATTAATTTAATTATTTTAATTTTAAGAAGATTGAAGTCGTGTATCTACTTATTATAATTTATATTTCTAAAAAAATAATATTAAAATTTCTTACATTACATTTTTTATAATTCGTAGACTACTCATTCAGTTTCTTATTATAAAACAATCAATTGTAAATTAATTATAAAATATTCTTAAAAATAACAAAATGAGATAAGCAAAATTTAATTTTGCTTATTGGGGTCAAAATTAATCACCGATTTATATTAATTTTGATTCCAATAAGAAATTATTACAAAAATTTATTATATTATATTGCTCGCACTTTCTCATCGCAGTTTCTCCTCGATGTCTCGTTATTCTTGCTTCGCGCCTAATATACATAATTACTACTATTATCTTCTAATCCGCACGGACAGCAATGCCAAATAAATGTACAATTAGTCGCACGAATATAACAAATGAATTCACTCACCGGTCGACGCATCATCATTGCCAGTTGCCGACTGCTCCATTGTTTTGGACGTTCATTCCTGGATGCGAGTCGAAATAATGCGGCGAAATAATCACTCACTATCTCACATTCTTGGATCTCATATTCATGGACATTCGGTATGTCCATCACTTTCCTTTTTAACATCGTTATTCTCTTTTTTCGGATCATATGTATCGTTTAAAAAAACACTGACCGCGAACGCGCAGATTAAATTAAGTCAAGTTCTACATCAATTACGTTCGTTTATCATATTGCGCGGCACTTCAAATTTTAAATCCGAACTACATAAGAATGCTAATCGCAGATCGTAAGCTTATTGCGTCAGCCAATCTCGAAGCGTCACTTTTAAAATTGACGCAGCATCCGTAGCATATTCAAGGTGCGTCCGTTTCATGCAAATATGTGAGCTTTAAAAAATTGACCAAATTTAGCCCTATTTTCATAATCTATGTTTATTTAAAAATTAAAAGGTTACCAGAAAATTCATGAATAAATTTCGTTGAATCTCTTGGAATCTTTAGGGAATCACGTATTATGAAAATTCTCAATAGACAAATATTCTCACATTAGATTCACTGTAATGAGCTTTCTACAATAAGCCATTACCCAAGCTTTAAGTCTTAAGACGCAAGAAATTAACCAGTCATAATCAAATGTGTGAAGATTAATTAATTATGATTGATCAATTTTGTACGACTTAATTTTGCCCAATTGCACCAACGTTACTTTGACTTTAAGCAAGGCTTAAAACTCACTTTCTCTCTTTAAAGCTGAGAGAGTGAATTTTAAGTCTTGCTTAAAGTCAAAATAACGTTGGTACAACCGGGTCTTAAGATTTAAAGCTTAAATAATGGTTTATTGTAAGAAAGAAATACATATTTGATCGATTTTTTTAAATTTACTACCATTATTGTGTTTTGAAATTAATGCATATGATATATCATTTTATTCATTATATATATTTGATATATCATTTTCCTTCTTTTAATATTCGGTGAATACAACACGGATAAAATGATATATCATATCCATTATGTGTAAAACGGAATGCACTCTCAGAATGAATAGAGTATTTTCCAACAAGAGAGACACACAGTGTAATAAGTGATTATTTCATCTTTGTTTAACATTGGCAAACAATAAGAATGTAATGATTCACTGGGTTACACGGTCGGCTGTATTTCTTGCTAGAAAGCAACTGACGTGAAACAACCACAGACTTCCATGTTAAGTACGTTGGCAACGCTCGCGAATTTATCAGATTTTAAACAAGGATGAAATGATACTTGCAAGAATCATATAAATATCAAGTGAAATATATCTATAGAAGTTTGTAGAAACGACGGATCGCACACATTACTTCATATATCACAATCACTGGGTGCCTTTCATTTAAATCGCATTCCATTATTCACTGCGAATACTGAAAATCTCTAGTAACGCGAATTATAGATTTTAAACGGAAAACACTCAGTAAATGGCTGCGTTCAGCAGAAAAAATAGCTTTGCAACTGTTGTAAAATTTTTCAATGCGATTGATTCTTACTTTTGGTTCCTTATAGTTCTAAATCAGTCACAGAATTTTACAATAGTTGCAAAGCTGCTTTTTCTGCTGAACACAGTCATTTACTGCGTATTTCCCGTTTAAAATCTATAATTCGCGTTACTAGAGAGCTTTCTCTGTTGGACGCAGAGTCCATTATATTATGCGACGCAACATCGACACAAATCGACAGAAATGTCGTTCTATCTTTTTAATCTGCGCTGGATTTACGAAAAATAAGTAATGTGTAATAGTAATAACTTTATAACGGACGAAACTTTTGAGACACGCACGAACTCGTTCAAGGTCATTCTCGCGCGACGGTTAAAACTTGACGACACAATTCGCGTGAGGACGTTCGTGTTCACACTTCACACACGACCGTTCAGAATGTATTACGTACTTATATATTTTAATCTTCAAATAATAGAGAAGAGCGTTATACGGAGCACTTTATGTACTGAATCCTTTATTCCGACTTATTTGCGTCTCGGCCATTCAGGTCACTCGATTCGACTGGCGCTCGTCAATATGGTGACGCATCATGCGTGACGTGAACATAGTTACTAACCCCGCGCCGCGCTGACGAAGCAACGTCGCGTTGTATCGTGTCCGTTGTAAAATTGCTGCCGCATATTTCATTTTATTGTGAATCGTAATAACGTGAGTAACGCCACGGTGTCCGTGTTATATGCGATAGAATGTCGTTCTATCTCTTTTATCTGCGCTAAATTTACGAAAGATAAGTAATATATAATAGTAATAATTTTATAACGGATGAAACTTTCGGACAGGCGCGGCGGATTCGTTCAAAGTCACTCAACGTGCGACGGTTGAAACTCGGCGATACGATTCGCACGAGAACGTTCGTTTTCATATACAACCATCCAAATCATGTATCACGTACTTACATACTTTAATATTCAAATGAGAGAGGAGAACGTTACACGGAGCAGTTTACGTTACCGAATTCTTTATTCGCGTCTCGCGAACGTCTCGGTCACTTAGGTCACTGGATTCAACTGACGATCGTGATGCGTCACGCGTGACGTGAACATAGTTACCAACTCCGCGTTGCGCTGGCGAGGCAATGTCGCGTTGTATTGTGTCCGCTATGAACTTGTCGCATACTTCAGTTTATCGTGAATCGTAATAACGTGATCGACGCCACGATGTTTCGTGTTTATTTTATATCCGTCCGGATATATATCACTGGTATGTCGTAAACTTTACTGTGCAAAGTGACGAGTGAATTGGTAATTATCGAATTGGTAATTAATTCGTGCGAATGGCCGCGTTCTCCGTTACGTACGAATGCGAAATGAATGCTTAATAACGCAGTAATTGGATCGGGAAATAATGACACTCAAGGTGGTGGCGTATCGAGAAAGGAGTACAACTGCGCATTTAGATCGAGTGGTAAGTGAATATTATCGTTTGTACAGGTGAAGCTAATTGTTTGTTTCGCTTGAAACAATTTTTTGAAAAATGTATGTACATTGAATTAGAGAGAATGATAAGAGGAGAATGTTGAAAAAGAATTGAATTTTAAAAAGGTTTTAGTAAAAAAGAAAGTGTTTTTTTTTAATGTAGATTTTTAATTTCCTGAATATGGTAAGTTATTAAAAGTGCATGGCGTTTTGGAAACACCTTGAAAATTGAGCAAGAATATTAAAAAGGGAATGACTAAAATTACCGGATTTGGCTTAAAGGACATCTTTCTTACGCATGTTTTTTTGTATTTTTTTGATATGCTCAACCATTTGCAAATGGTTATTTTAAACTTTGATGGAAAAATATGTTGAAAATCATATTAAAAGTAGCACAATTTCGTCAAAATCTGATGATTTAGCACATCAAAAAATACGGAAAAATATACATAAAAAAGATTTTGTTGCTTAAAATAATTAAAATTAGTTACTTTACTCAATGTCCTGGACAATGATTAAAATAGATCAATTGTGATTAAAACAGTGGAATTTTTCTTGTGCATGTTTTTTATTTTCTTTAATATGTTGAATCATTTGCAAACGTTAATTTCAAGTTAAACTAATGGGAAAATATTAAAAATTGCAATTAAAGATCAGATTTTGACAAAATTGCTATTTTCAATGCGATTTTCAATACATTCCCATCAGTTTGAAACAACCGTTTGCGAATAATTCAACAAATATAAGAAAACATCAAAAGAAAGGTGCTCCCATTTAAAATCTACAAAAAAAATCATTTTCTTTTTAAATATTTTTTAAACGAAGATTCTAAAAGGTGAAAATTGAGATAACAAAATACTTAGTGCTTTCCAGCAAATGTAATACAGTGTAATACAGTGATTATTTCATCTTTGTAACAGTGGCAAACAACGTTGTATGATTCACTGTGTTACATTATATCTCTTGCTGGAAAAACCGTTAAAAGAAGCGTTTATTTTTCTTTTACATTTCATTGTCTCAATTTTTGCCTTCTGCGATTCAATTAGCTCTAATCTTTATTTTCGCCAGGATTTGATGTTGTTGCGTCATACGGATTGTAGATATGTTTACATTTTGCATGATCCTAACGGTGAAACGCGCATTTTTCGTATTCCAACTGTAAAACGTTGGAAAGCAAAATAAAAATATAGACAAACGGCGATTTACGAATAGGTTCACTAAATGAGTCTAAAATTAAAAAATTCAATACGTATAGCAAAATCTCCAGCGTTTAATCCTCTTTAGTAATTCAATCTCTAAATAGATATCTAATATTGTATAATTTAACTTTTCATATGCGTCAAAATGTAATTCAATTAATTTCTGTGATTATTAAAGTATATATTTAATAAATAATAAACCAAATTTAATCATATTTAATATAGTTTCTTGAGTTAAATTATTTAATGCGAAAGTAATTGATATGACGATCATATAATGATATGATAATATGAGAAAAATTTATTTAATAATATATATTGATCGTATTAATTGGCGCTTCTCTTACTTAATTGATACATAAGCGATCCTATTTTAATCTTAATATTTAAATATTTAAATTATTTAATTCTATTATATCTGTGTTCTAATTAAACATGAATATGAATATAACAAGAAAATTGAATTATTTGACATTTTTAACAATAAGATTTAAAATTGAGTTTCTATAAACTGTTAACTCGTTAAAGAATTAAAAAAAATATAATTAAACAAAATGGTTATCATGGAACAATTTTCCTTACTCATCGTATTATCTACAATGTTAAATTTTTTATGTTAAATTGATTAAATTATATCCAATTTGAGTCATTTTTAATCTCGTTTTTAATAATTTCTATGAGTCGCCACTGCTCCCACTTACTATTTCGTTAACTGAATTAAAACGATGGAGTTAAACAATTTAATTCGAGGAAATTATGAAATTTAATTCAAATTTAATTTATTATTTACTATTTATTATTTACTAACTGCATACGTTAATGTAGACGTTACTTACTTTGACATCTAACAGAAACGGATTGATTTACATTTTGATACACGTGGAAGTAAAAATAGCAAAAAATAACAAAAAAATAACCAAACTTCATTTTTTAACTCAAAGAATTGGAGTACCATGAATTAGAGTGCTCCTTTAATATATAGTGCATTTTACCAAAATTCTGTTGCGCAAATAGAGACGTATGTCTTTTTCATCAACAGAGCGTATAAGTGCTATTCCGACTTTTCACCGGATTTACATGCGCGTTCTTTGACTTGCTCCTCAACCACAGGCGCCAGCGAATGCCTTTTTTTGTAATGCAAATTCGCGCGCGGCGAATCTACCCGTAAAACTGGTACCTCTCTCTTAACTTACTGCCGGCCCGATATCAACTCTTCCACCGGAGCTCGTTCTCGAGGATTTCATTTACGAGGAGCTTCAGCTTCCTACTGGCAACCCCGCCGCGATTTCCGCAATCCTTCCCGGATTTAGCTGAGATCTATTTGCCGACAAACCGATGTCTACTCGTTGTGATGGTTGTTTAGATCGTGTCCCTCCCTTATTCCTCCTTTAAACGGCGGATATGATTTGCATATTTCGATTGTACAGGTTATCACATTCGAAGACGTTTCTCTATCGATAATGACGACGACGATGTCTTTCAGCTCTTATTCTTCTCTCCCATGGCGTTAAACTTTCGTTGCTGTAGCTCCTTCATTAATAAGCTCCTATCGAATTAGCTTCTTACCGAAAATCGCTGAAATAATAGCTAATTCTATCCGACTCCGTGTTTTCCGATATATTCCGAAATACTATCATTATCAGATTGGCTTCAATATCTATTAGGGTATTTAGTTGCATTGCAGATCTCTTCCATTTTGAGAATGAATCGCTACGAGTAACTTATCTACCATATATTCTTGATATTCTCCACAAATTCTTGATTTAGATTTTACGCGAATACGATGCGAATACGACGCCCACATGGCACGTATATCGTGAAGACTTCGTATCTTTCGCTCAACTGCTCCGTTTATCGCATCTTGAAACGAGTAGGTGGTGATCATGTCAGAAAATCGCGTTAGGACATATTAAGTATCATTTGTTCATGTTAAATAGACAGATTCACTTCGATATCATCTTTTAGTAGGAGTTCATTTTAGTAGAGAGCAGGATTGATAAAAAAATCGATGCATATTTCAAATTTTATCAATTCGCGATACGATTGTATTCTCTGCTAGGTTTAAAAGATTCGCCCATTTCATTTCAAATTCAATGTTCGATGCCACAAATGAAAGATGTATGGCAAACGACATATCACCTCTTTGAAACGTTATTTATGTTATCGTTTTTAAACTGTAATACTTTTAGCAGCGAATATGTCAAATTTTTTGCACATTTATAAAATTGGCGGCAAACTTAATTGCTTTGGAATTCAATTTATGTATCTAATTTTGTAACTTATCAGATTAAATTTTTTATTGAACACGATATATAAATTATATGAATTATTTAATAAGCTCTGAATGAAAAGTACATTTAAATGGGAGATTATTTTAATAAAAAAAAATAGTATTTACGTTAATGCACGAGGCATTATATAAAAAGTTTTTTTTAGTAATGGGATTTGAAATAATATATGGCACATAAATGTACCGTTAAAATAATAATATTGTATATTTTATTTTATAGTGATAAATTTGATTTTTAAAGAAGCTTAATATGAGAATAATAGATAAAAAAATGTTACAGAAATCAAATATATGAAAACAACATTTTATATTCAAGATAGTTTTTGAATTCCTACGTGTACATTAAACGTAAAATATTTTTTATTGTAAAATACGTTATTATTAACATTAAACTATTTTATATGAATATCATATTCAAATTTTTCTAATAGCTTCTGACTGTACTGTATTACGTATAATATAAACTAATAATTTAAAAATAAAAATTAAATTTAAAAATAAAAATTTTAAATATTAACAGGATGAGAATAACCGTATGCTTAATTAACGCAGAAACGCTTTTGGGTTAATTGTAAAATAATTTAATTATTCACGAAGAATATAGAATAGCGAAGTAGAAATAAAGAGTAACGTTTTTTATCTCTGCAAAAGCCATTTTGAATATAACTTTTTTTTTTCAATTTTTATCTCATTTTTGCCTCTTTCTGTGCATGCCAATGTATAATACTATGAAATGGAAGATAGTAGGCAGAAAGTAATTTTCGCAATCAGAGTTCAATTGAGATATAAGAGGACGCAAGTACTTTACATTTTAACATTTTCAATATTATCCCATTTGACCGTACATTTATTTTTTATAATTCCACAAGCTAAAAGAGCGTAAATAAGGCTGGCAATAGAGAGGCAATTGCTTGAATACCTTATTTCTGCAGAAAAGCTCTGTAGAAAGACGGATTCTAAAGTCAATTACTTGTTGTAAACAAATGAATAGAAGGTAGATGCGTTTACGTCTTTCCTTCTCTGCTCTATAAAAATTCTCTACTGGTTTCTCATTGGACACGTCCTCGTCGGAAGCGTGAATCGCTCGTTCCATTTGCCGCGCTATTCTCTGGCACGCAATAATTCTCCGTCGCGGCGCGCGGTAGAAAAGAGAACGCAACCCGTTGCGAGCTTTACGTAACTGCACAACGTTTTAATAAGTGGTCAAATTACCGTTCCGGACGCACATAATCCGACGGTTTTAAAAACTCGCCAAACAGCGCGAGGGTGAGATGGACGGTCTGGCGACTCGACGTAGCCCGCGGCGGGGTGGCGTAGAGAGGGTGGCGCATAGGAAGGAACTCTTTATGCGAACCCGACAACCCGCGAACTCGGCGTGGAGCGTAATTTGCTTTAGTGCCGTCGCGTAAATTTCAGGATGATGAGAACGTACGGGCGTCGCTTAACTCGTTCTTCTTCCGGATACGATGGCGGATAGGGAGTATAGAATAGAACCGAGAGTAGAACGAAGTTCCGGAACCGCTAATGCGGTCAGTTATTGAATGGACTAGCCCGGATTTTGCGTAACGTTGAATTTGCCCGCGATAAAAAAAAAGCCCGGCGGTCAATCCTCTTCTGGTCAATTCGTCGCGAGCGCATGCACTCACACTCTATATATATATATACACACACACACACACACACACACACACACACACGCGCGCGCGCGCGCACATACACACGTTCCAGCTCCCATTATCGCATCGTAAAGCAATTTGGAAATCCGAGCCGGCTCAGGACCGCGCGCAATTTCCTGAACGGCTCGGCCTTGGGAATATAGCGGCTGTTCGACCGGTTTTTCTTTCCCGCAGGGTGCGAAAGAAGCGGAGATTAAAGATTAACGTTTGTTGGTTCGAGTGCGGTGCACAAACGGTGTCATGCGGCTTGCGTATAATGTGCATTGGCACGGCAGCGAAACGCCATCGAAATAGGGCAATAATTGAACTCGTCCCTGTGGCGATGAATCGAACGGATGTGTTCCACGATGTATGAAGATTTCGCCTCGCGTTTCGTTCCAATGTCAATCGAGGATGGTTTTTATTCAGTCGTTACATTTCGCCAATTGCCGTAGGGTATTCCATGTTGATGGTTTAATAAATATCGGGACGATAATCAGTTTTTGCTGCCACATTAGCCTCTTTGAATGTTTATACTAGAGTGCAGCTGCAATCGTTTCGTTAAAATGATAAATTACGTATAAATACAATATTTATGTATTTATGAGCATTGGAAATGACATTTGATACGTACACGGAGATTCACTCGATGTGGCGAAATGCAGGATGAATATTTTATCGTATATGTGAAAAATTAAAAATGGTACAAGTTATCCATACGCTGCTGTTTCTGTATGAAATAGCGCGACTGTTGTACGCGTTTGAAGCGTTTCCTCGCCGGCAGTTCGTCGTTGTTCGTTCGTCTAATAATTGAACATTTCAGCAAAAGCGAATTGTCATATAACCATTTGTAGCTGCGCGCATTTCACGAACGACGTACAAGCGAAATTTAGATTTCATCGTCGGCGAGGGTTTCATTTTCGTGTGCACGCATCCGATGAATTTTTCAGCCGACAACAATCGTACTGCTTTAGTGTAGGCGCGGACCGCTCATGAGGCATTAACTTCAAAAGGATCATTCACGCGAGCTAAACAAGCAGTAAAAAAGTCGGGGTTTATGCGCGTTACTGTATCCCTCCCTTTCCCTCTGTTCTGGGAAATGCGTTGGAATTTCACAGCGAGATTTCGTGGCCGTGCCAGGCATACATTTGTTCGCGCTTGCACATTATCCGTGTAGGTATAGTTTGCGAGCTTATATTTCATCGGCCGGGCCGACGAAAATCACGGCGCTATGAAGCCTCACCGAAATTCGAGAATGCCCGAAAATAGACACGCACCATTCCACTGCAATATGGTATATCACGACGCACACGTCTGCGGAAAAGCGATAAGAGCCGCCGACCCCACTTATCTGGCACGCGTTTTAATGGCGCGCCGTTTTCGTTTGCGTCGGCGATTCTCACATAACCGCAGATAATCGCTGGTTGGTTAACACATTCCCGCAAACTTGCGTGAAATTATCACGTGCATATTAATGGAATGAAATCTAATTCCTGAGATAAGAGATAAAATCAAATTTGTAGATTATGATCCAATAGGTATAATTTTTTGATTATGTTTACGTTTACGTTTGAGTATTGAGAAAAATTGGTTTATCAAATATGTAGATAGCAAAATAGAAGTAAATTTTATAGTTTACAGATCACTAAATGAATAAAGTTTCATACATTTCTAGTAGACTAACACGTACAAGAGCCAGAATTACATGGGATGGTATTAAGAGAGGGGACGATATTCCGGTTGCCTTCGTGAATAATGCATATCTTTACTACTCTCAAACACTACCATGCACCGAGTCGAGATCAGATATGTAATAAAGCTTTCAAGAGCTTTAAATATGATTTTATATTTATGGCAATTTTACACATTTTGTTTTTTTATGTCTTGTTTTTACGATCGCACCAGATGAGTCATAGAAATATTATTTTTACAAAATTAATCAATCGCATTGAGAACGATGAAAAGATTCTTGGTTTTTTATAATTTATTTTAAATATCCGAAATAACATTAATTATTTTAGACTTCATTATATAAACTGTATTTTATTTGAATCGTGTTTATAGGAAACTTTTCGTGCATAAAATGTAATGTATATATTCTACAAAATAATTTACGATAAATCATGAAAATTGGTATTTTAAATATATTTAATTGTATTTTTATATGACTAAAAATTGTTTAAGAAATGCATTTTTTAAAAGTCATAAAGATAGAACTTTTTTCTCTTTTTTTTACGTTATTTATAATATTATATAATTCACAATTTTTAAGAGGTTATAAATATCCTAAAAACTTTTTTTATGAAAATATTTTATAAATTATTATTTTTACTTTAATGTAGAATGATTTTAAATATTAGTATCATTGAGGATATCAATTTAAAGGATAAAATATATATTTTTAACATTAAAAAAATTTCATTAAAGTACAAATTTAATACGTATATACGTACACAAAGATGAAAGAAATTTATTTATTAAATGCATTGCATGAGAAGCTTATTGTATAGTATTACATATAAATGCTAATATTTTCATGCATAGTACATTCATGCGCACCATCGCACAACTTGCTTATAGCATCGTTGAAACATTGTTTTTATCGTACTTTGATGTTTATGTACAGCGTTAATTGTTCATCGCTATTTGCTATCTCTTTTATACACAAAACATTACAGTTTTTATAAAAATTGTTATATTTTAATTTAGAAAAAATTAATTAGAAAAATAAGTAATGTAAGGCAATTACACAAATGATATTCTTATAAAACATATATCATTACAAATATCCTATAGAAAGTTGCTGAAATTAATCAGCTGTCATTTTTAAATATGCAATAGAAAAAATAAAATATCTTTTAATGCAGAACATTTGATAGTTTTATTTACACGACTGAAAATATTTTTATAATTTCATAAATGTTTACAAAAATATTAAATACCAAATATTATCGCTTAATGATACATATTTCTAAATATTAAATTTTTAATAATATTTATTTCAAGAAATTAAAAAAAAAGCTTAATTCAATATCTCTTTTATTTAGAAGTAGTATTATATGTATATCATTTAAAATTGCAATATTTGACATCTCTATAAATATTTATTAAATGATAAAAGTATTTCTGATCGTCATGACTTTATATGCAAATAAAACTGTCATAAAAATGCTATTAAACATTATTTTATTTCTCCTATGCCCATTAAAAAATGACAGCTTTTCAATAACTTGCTATGGGATGTTTATATAATTTCTTTCAGATATACATTCTTTAGGAAATATAAAATCATTGATCAGAATACATAAGTGAAATCAGCCCTTACATAAATGAAAAGAAATATATTGAATAGAACACTTTATATATTTAAGATATTCCACCAATTTATTGCATTTGTTTATTACTTTATAACATATCATTAAATCAATTCCATGTAAAAATAAATATATTGCATTCGATTAATTTACATCTCACATCTTTATGATTCTCATATTATTTAAAATGACTATATTCATATTATCGTTTATGTCTTTTATTCACATTAATTTCATGGTCATGAAAGATATAATTTCGACGATTTCCAACCAGGCACCAATATTGCAAATTGTTCTATGAAATGGACATATCGTTGATGATGCAAGACTTGGGAAAAATCACGCGCATCGTCAACGGACCAGATGTTGACGACGTCGCGGTATTACTCGAGAACTAATTGCCCTCGTATTATCTTCGTTCTGCGAGATCTCCATTCGCCAGGCTGCCTCGCCGTAATCAGCCTGGCGCAGACCTGTCTATCATAGTCCTCCAGGTGGGAATGTTGTAATTTGCAAGCCGATATCACAATGGGCATCGTGTTTACTGTTACATCTGTCAAGCTAATGGACCCAGATTAGTGCTCAACCCGTTATCATTGTCCCATTCCCTGTCTTTCTATCGCAACCGTGCGCCCTGTTCGCGAAATCCTGAGTGACTTGTTAATCCATTGTCCGTAAAGCCCATGTTATCACCGATAACACTGTCATTTTTGACAGTCAGTATTATTCCGTCAGTTACGGAGTCGAGCATCGAGCGAGTTGCAATGCCGGTAAGAAGCTTTAAATCGAAATGTCGCTTGTATTGCCGACCTCTACAGCGATTAACCTACAGCTCTTTCTCGTTTCCTGTAAATGTGGAATACGTCCACACGCAATTATACAGTTGTTTACACAAACATTTACAAAAGTGAAACGTGCCATCACATTTACAAATTGTTCACGTAGAGTTGAGTATTGTTTACATAAATGTTTACAACGTTGAAATACGCTTTGAGATTTGTACAGCTTAGGAAAATGACGTCAGCGACGAAGTCTGTAACTTGTTATTGTCTTTGGTTTAGTTAGTAGTTATATAAATGGTTATTATAAACGGTTAGTTGAATAGATCATAAAGTTCAACATAACACATGTTAAATTATAAGTATTTATTATGGTATGGTAGATTCTTTAACTTTATTTGATTTACGAGATGTGCAATATTATCAATATATGTTGCATTTATTAATTTTTGTAATGTTAGTTTTCATTTCTGAAAATAAGTATAAAATTTAATTTATAATATATAATATATATAATTTTTTAACATTGTTTTGTGTTCTTCATAAAAAACTATAGTGATAAAATATATTTCATAAATTCTGTGATTTATTTTACTAATTTTAACTAAAATCTCTTTATGTGAGGACGAATTAAAATTTGTTATAAATTTATCGATAGAAATTGTAACTAAATTAAATCAACAATCGTGAATTCTCTACCTCTTTTCTTAAAAATAGAGTATAACGATTCAAATATAAAGAGATTAAATTTCATTGAATTTTCTTATTGGTGTAACTTTAGCACATAACTTCTTAAATATCTCATATAAATTATAACTTATGGAATAGATTAGAATTTTGGATTTTAGAAGATGATTTGATAGCTAAGACCAAATTGCAGTACGTCAATATTTCCGTTTAAGTAAGAAATTAAAAATTGTCGACAGTTGATTGAAATAAACACGACGAACGTAAATTACATATGAGTAATAAGATAAGTACATCTTGCTATAATACTGCGTAATTATCAACGTTGAGCTTTTTGTTGTTAATAAAAATATACTTTTTTTAGCTTTTTTCAAAGCTAAATTAATGAAAATCGTTGATTCTAACAAAAAATTGTCTTACAAATATTACTAAAAAAATATATTATCTTCAATTTTGTTAGGAACTTAACTGTAATATTAACCGTGTTTTCTCAGATTCGATTCTATGATTATCGCGAAATTTTCATAGTACAGATTTTCACCATTCACATACCTACCTCTTCCCATCGCCCGGTTTACTCTCGTTAAAACACTTTTTCGTCATGGGACGCACGTCATTCTATTCTGATGCGAGATTTTCGCAGCTGGTGTGACACTAAATATTTAATGGTTCAGATAAATGTTTGATGCGACAGCTCAGGATCTAGATGCAGACGCAAATTCGCTCGATAGTCGGAATTCTTTCGCTGGCGAATCTCGTTTGGGAATTCAATGGAAATTCAAGGGAGCGCAGGCATTGGCTGTAGTCGTTTCACCGAAATCGATATCATGAGCGAGCATCCGTATCGTCGACGTGAATTATTACGCGAGGCGTTCAGCAAATTGTCTTATCGCGTGGCGCGCGTTTGACAGTGACACAATTCTTGCGAGACGTAATATTTATATTAAAAGTCCACTCGATCAATCTATGTCAGGAGCTTAAAAATAAATTTACTATACCGCTGAATATTAATTGCCTCGATTTGCTCGGACGAATTGCTTCATCGTGTTCTTGAGCGAGTCATCATAAATTGTTGCTTGAAGAGAGAACTTCAGCAATTAGTTTTTTAACTAAGGCCTAAAGAGATAACTTTTTCATCTAATTTCATTTTTGTGATATTTTACTTTCGTAGCGTCATCTTAGGCCCGGTTGTACCAACGTTACTTTGACTTTAAGCAAGACTTAAAACTCTCTCTGTCTCTCTTTCGCTTTAAAATGAGAGAGAGTTTTAAGTCTTGCTTAAAGTCAAAGTAACGTTGGTGCAACCGGGCCTAAGATGACGCTACGAAAGTAAAATATTACAAAAATTGCATTTTCTCCGAGTAATATTCTCCGAGCAACGTGTAAGCTATTATTAAAGTGAAGTTAGAAAATAATATTAAATAATATTTGAATAACATATTTAAGTACAATTGTTATATTTTGTGTCTATATGCGTATATTTATGCAACGTTCGTATTACGTAACAGTTATTACATAATTGATAATCAGAATTTTGACTGAAAAGTTCTGAGAAAATATTTTTTTATATAAAATATTTTATATAAATTACTGTAATTATAAAATATGAATTGGAATATCACATTTATCACGGTACTATTTTCAAATTTCCTTCATAGCATATTAGCTACAGAAATAATTACAGTTTTCAAATTAGCTACTACTATGTACATTTCAAACATGGAACATTTTTTAAAAGAATTTGCTGTTTGATATTTTTTTAAGAAGCAAAATTTTATTCTTTTGATAAATATTAAATTTAATAATTTTTTTTAAAAAAGATTTATCAAAGAAATATAAATTTTTCTTAGAAACATAGTTTACATTAAAACTTATTAAAATAGTGTTATATGTGTACATGTGTATTAATGTTTTCTTAGTTGAGTTATTTTGAGCGAAATTATTTCAGTTATTTCAAGCGCTTTATAAAACACAAAGTAGCACAATGATAATTTATCCATTGAAATTTATTTGAAGCACAAAAAGTAGAATATATTCAGCAGAAATTTATTTTACGAAACATTAAATATTTTAAGACAGCAACGATTTAGTTGTTACGCGGCCTTGGTTAGTAGGTACTTGTTTTTATAACGTACGGCGCACTATGTATACACAGAGTTATCACCGCGTTATCATTTGACCTCGAGACTTGAACAGGCAGGCAGAAGCTCGAGCCACCTTCGTGTTGTCGCATTATTTCTCAAGATGTAGTCGCCACGAATGTTACGAGACATCAAACGCGATCAATTCTTATTAGTACTTAGCGAATAATACTTTTTATACAGTAAGTTAACAATTAAGAAATCACGAGTTTTTCGCGGTTCGTGAAAATTATATTTTGCGTAACTTATTCATCTGAATCTAAGTAAAAAATGAAAATGATATGAATAATATTAAGAATCTTTATTTTAGAGAACCACAATCGCATATAGAGAAACACAATCAATATTAGAAAAATGCTTGTTATGGTTGAAGCTGGATCTTCATTAAATAATTTAATCTTGAATTATTAATACACTACATATATATGTACTTGCATATATATCATATTATAGTCTTTTAGAACTGCGCGCTGCTTGTTTTTCCGGACTATGAACACAATTAAAATTACTCTAATAATTGCGAATTAAATTGACAAGCAATTTAATAATTTGATGCTACCATCAAGCATCACATAATAAAGATGTTAATATGTTGATACTGTTAATAAATTTATTAAATACCTCGCGAAAAATACCTCGAGACTTGAACCCGGATCTCTTATATTCCGAGCATCCTAAGCCATTAGACCATCGAGACAAACGATATGAAATTATGCATTATTATTTAACAATGTTTAATAATCCTTCGCACATACTACATCTTTTTTTATCCAGGCGAAGTTTTACTCTTAAATTTTTTGGCATAAATTTTAATTTTTATTAAATAAAGATTTAAGTTATGTGTACTATTTGATAATGTAATAGAGATGTTCCAAAATAATCTTAAATTTTTCTAGATTTTTTAAAAACCTAAAAGCACATAGTAAAAAAAAATTGGCTAGATACAAAAGATTCCGAAAATCCAGAATGCCTACGGAATAAGTAAAAATATATACATACGAAGGATTAAGAATTATATTTATCTTTTCAAAGATGCTTGAATTTATTTTTCATGTACTACCATTTAAATATTTAATCGATTCTATCTCCTTTTCTAATAAGAGCGCAAAATGACGTGATACGAATTGAATAATTTAAGAAATAGAAAACTTGAGATATTAAAAATTTTATTATTAATTCGTGCATTTGCAGAATTTATGTGTCTCAAAATATACACCGAATTTTCATTATATATTTTTGAACGGTTTATTACTTGTTTTAATTAACTATAAGTTATTTATTGTTTCATATCATTTCGAGCAATATGAACCAATGTGAAGTTTTTACGATGTCATATATTTATTTTTCAGTATTTTCTTTAAACTTTCTGGTATACCCGGTTTGCCTATTGCATTAATTTGTGAAACATTATCAATATCGAACAAGTTGTAGTCTCGTGGGATTGATACTTTTTTTCGCGTTATTCTTTCGTCACAATGTAATAAAGTGCACGTCGGGATGCGATTAACGTCGGGAGTGCCGCGCAAAGTATTGTATTCTGGTGTGATTACTGTGCACGTGATCGTAATTAACTGTATTTTCGCGAGTGTTGTGCGAGTGCTATGAAGGAGCAAGGAGAAATTGAGTGGAGGAGGATTCAGGAGCGGCCAGGGATGCAACAGCGGGGCAATCTTGGGGTGAGTAATTTATTATGTATTTATCTGTTACGTTGCAGAATTAATTATTTTATGAAAGCAACAATTATTTTTCGAAACATTAATGCTTATTTTCAGCGTAACTTTACTATAATTTGAATATATTTGTATGTTACAGATTAAGCTGTGCTAGAACTCCGCTGCTGTGCATTGTATCCCCGTGAGTAATAAATTATATTTTATTTAATTTAGGATAATGGATCTATTGTATAGAAACATTGATTTGGATAAAATAAATGTACGTGTATACATCAAATTAAGAATTTGATTACAATTATTATATATTTATTACAAACGAATGTAATATGTATATATTTGATTAAATAATATTTAAAACGAACTAAAGTGATGTATGACATTTAATAATTATTTTATTATGAAATAAAGTAAATTTTTACACGATTATTTCAGAGATAATAAGAAATGAAAAATACGAATAATAGATGAGAGATCGATATCGACATAATTATTAATTAATAATTATTATTAATTAATAATTATAATTATTAATATTAATAATATAAACGAACCTTGTCGCTTATAATTAAAAGCTATTGCAATCTCGATATTTTTGTGTCAAGATATATTTTCCAATCTAAAGAATTCATTACTATTTTTGCTGTGCAAAAATAATGTAAAATATTAAGTTTGCTATAATGTAATTTGATTTCTTTTAAAATTTGAATTAACAAATCAAGTCGTGTCGCAACGCATATACATATGATAGCAATTTGTTAAGGTAGCTTTAACACACCGCAGGTGCAATCTGTAAACTCAAATATTCGCGGTCGCATCTAATCGGCGGAAGGCATACAGAGACATGGTTCACGTGTAAATTCACAGAGAGCTTAAATTTCATCTTTGAAGACTTGCCGCAAATACAGAAGAAATGTCGCAAATACATAAACATAAGTTTAAAAATTTTCGCGCAAATAAACTTATATAATCTTATTTTATTGTTTGTATACTAGAACAATTGTAACTTGCAAAATATAACTTAAATAAATAAATATTAATGGATAATGATTAATAAAGAAATATCTCAAAATTATAAATTAATCTTTTACATATTCGTTGATTATTTTATTATTAAATATATAGAAGAGAGCTAATAATACATTATCTTGTATTTAAATTTATATGAATAATAGTTTTAACACGTATTATAGTTTGTATATATTTCGGAAGGAACATTATTGTTGTCTAGAATACAGTTATAATTATTACAATCGAGAATAAATTGATAAAAGTTTTTGCAGCAACTTAATAAATTTACAATTATTGTTGATGAATCCTCTATATCACGTATTTTTTTTAAATTAGTAGCGGAACATATTTTTTGCATACATGCATTTTTGTAAGCTTTTAAATCAAGATTTCCAAATTTCTATCAATTTTTAATGTTATGTATGAATTTCTACGTAGAACATATCACTTGAAATCTCGCTGAGAGTATCATTAATGAACTTTACACTGAGAAAAATGGTTTGATTGGATTAAATAGTAATTCTGATGAAAAACAGATGAATCAGAATTTTCTAGTTAAGTCTATTAGCATTCTAGTTGAGATAATTAGAATTCTGATTAATATAATTATTCTGGTAAAAATAAGAATTTTAAATTAGATTTTACCAGAAATATATCAACCAGAATTCCGGTTATCTCAACTAGAATTCTAATAAATTTAGTCAGAAATTTCTTTTGTCCATTTTCAACCAGAAATTTTTTTCAGTGTAATAAATTCAGTGTAATAAAAACTGATAAAAAATAAATTTATGATTTATGCAAAATCCTTTATTTTTATACCAAAATTTTTTTATTTTGATGTTGAAAAGAAGCAATCTTGACTGTATGAAAAAAAATAAACCATGATTGAATGTATCACGTTATATATTTTTGTGTTACAACGTGGAGGAGAGAGAGAGAGAGAGAGAGAGAGAGAGAGAGAGAGAGAGAGAGAGAGAGAGAGAGAGAGAGAGAGAGAGTAGAGAGAGATTAGAGAGAGTAGAGTAGAAGGAAGTAGTAAGTATAACGTATAGTTAAATAAGTTAAAGTAA